>NC_058410.1:111609886-111909886 GCF_002201575.2 Neomonachus schauinslandi
CACACACACACACACACACACACACACACACACACACACACACACACATGAAGTATAAAATACAAAATAGGATCCTGGAGTCATAAAATGGTTTAACTGAAAGTACCTTGGAAGTTATCATCTAAGTCTCTCATTTTACGGATGAGACTCTGAGACAGGTACAGAGTACAGATGCCTCCCCAAGTTCTCATCTAATGGAAGGGTCCAGATTCCAATCCAGATCTCCTGATTCTGAATCCCTTGTTCCCAGAATGTTACAGGGCCTATAAGACCATAGTGAGAAACAGCCCCATAAGGGCTGTAAGAATAGAGACATGATCAGAATATAGCGTGGAATTAGGATGTGTTTCTGAAAAGATGCGTTTGGAACCTAGCCGCTTACTGCTGGCCCACATTGTAACTGTAAACACTGGTGATTTCCCAACCAAAGGAAGCTATGAACTTCAGACTTAAAAATCACACAAAGGTACAAGTCAGAAGTCGGCTCACCTGCCAGAAGGCATGATGAAGACTATAGATTACAAATCCACTTACATGGGGCGCCTGGGTGGCTCAGTCGTTAAGCATCTGCCTTCGGCTCAGGTCATGATCCCAGGGTCCTGAGATGGAGCCCCGCGTCGGGCTCCCGGCTCAGCAGGGAGCCTGCTTCTCCCTCTCCCACTCCCCCTGCTTGTGTTCCCTCTCTCGCTGTCTCTCTCTCTGTGTCAAATAAATAAATAAAATCTTAAAAAAAAAAAAATCCACTTACATTTTCATATGATCTTCTATTTTGCTCTCACTGCAGCTTCTTCCACAGAATATTAATTTATTCAGCCTATTAGCTGTATCATAATTCATGTTTTAAAAATTGGTTTTAAAAGCACAGTCTCTATATCAAATCACCTAGGGCTTCGTTATCTAGGTTTGGCATCTTCTGTTTTTCTTCCCTTTTCCTTCCTATTGCCTACTTAAAAAAAAAAAATCATTACACTGTTCATTAGGCCATTTATTAGACTATTTCCTTCTACCAAAAGAGACTTGCATGTGTGTTTTTCCTCGGTTTTAAGCCAAGATCCATAAAGCATATTCCCCCCACAGTTGACATTTTCTTTTCACAAGCCCTTGAAATGGGATGGAAGAGAATTTCACCACAGAGCTGTAAATTATGTACTGAGTATCAGTAATAAACATTTCTTACAAGATTTTAAAGTGTAGTTTCAGAGTGGTGATCATCTGGAATTGCACACATTTACCAGCTGCTTTGGAGGGAGCTGCTGAGTGCTTCCTGCTCATACACTTTTCACCTCTTTATCCAAATTTATACAACAGTACAGAGCACATGTAGTAAACCTAAACAGAGCAAAAGAATATTTGTACTCCTAGTAACGTGGCTTCGCGGTCTTGACCTGGAAGGGGTGAGGCAAGTCGTCGTCTTGTTGGTCCTTCTCTCCCCAGGAGGTTGCACATTAAATCTGTACCAGAGAGGTCGCGACTTTCCTCTGGTGAAAAAACCTGGATTAGATCACTTGCTTCCTTATCTGTGCTTCTCAGAGCCTTTAGTGAAAGCGTCTTCCGTGGGGGTGATGCTCCGGCAAAGGAGGGCAGTTGGCGTGGGCGCCACTGCTATTAGAGGAAAGTAACTTGTTTATATTGTTCTTTTCTCCTTCCTTGTTCTCCAGGGAGCCGCTGAATTCTCTATAGGACTTGGCAGTGGATATATAAGCTTAATAGAAATTCTGACTGCTGGAGCTTTGAAATGTATAGTCTTCTCTCTGGGGTCTGCTAGGGGTGGGGGAAGGAGGAGCTCATGGAAGCTTGTTGGTTTGTTTCGCATTTCTGAATCTTCTCAATTCATTTTTCCTAATTCAAATGAAAATCCAGACCTACCCTAATGTAATGTTGGATCACGGGCTTACACTAACAAGGGGATATGATTCTAAAGTTGATGTTCTCACAGCACCATCGAGCCCCTCATATCACAGCCTCGGCCTGTTTGCAGGTGCTTCACGTAGGCTGATTGAAGGCCTCCAGTGCACAGAGATGTGGTTATATTGCCCTGCGAGGACAGAGAACCGCAATAACCTGAGGTAGTAATCAAGTGTTCAGTAAGACGTGGAATGTCCTGTCATCTACAATTACAGATGCATTCGTTTGTGGATTGCTAGCCTGTTTTCAGTTTATACCTTCACAGTGCATTAATACCACATTCTTATATTAATATTAATTAACTTTATAAATTTCCGAGGAGATGAGAAGGGGGAACACAGGGCACACAGTGTTCCAGACCATTCATATTTGGGGATGGAACAACTGAAACTCTCAGATATACTATTTTCCCCTTTTGGCACTTCCTTAACGAAGACTATCTTTCAACTAATCCTGAATCCCTGTCCTGCTAAAGCCCCCAGCCTGTGGGACACGGGCCTGCATTAACTCCACACTTGCGGTTTATCCATGCGTTAACTTAGCAGGCATACTTCGAGCACTGCTGTAGGTCAGGCACTGTGCTGGCTGGGCACTTTCTCCCTCTCGTGGACTCGTTAATTAAGCTTTTCCAATCAGCTCAGGACCACCGTCACCGAAGGGCCTTGATCCAAACGTAAATAGAGGCATTTGTGGATTCTGACACACTCAGCTAGACCAAATCTTCTCTGAGTGAATCAAGAGGGGTAGCATTTATGGGAGACAGCAGCATGCTAAATCTGGACCCACACACTACATAGAAGGGAGCGGGCTTGGCCTCAGTGGATAAATGAAGATCACTCCTTCTCCCTTGAGCCTGCTGGAGGGAAGTTCCGGTGCGCCTTTGAGCACAGATCTTCCCGGAGGTGGCAGGAAGATAGGCTGTACACTCAGCCAGTCCACTTCCTTGTTACCTTTGTATTGGCAGCAATGACCTCAGCCATAGGGAGGCTTGCCAAACTGAGCATGTTTTGTTGCACGCCTGTGCCCATGCTCTGGCCGCCCTCGCTGGTGATAAGATGAGTGTGATGTGCAGTTTGTAATGAGCACTTGCAGTTTCTGTAAACTGTGTAATACCATATAATAAGCAGTAATTTTCCACTTATCCTTGATAACAGGAGGTTTCTGCTGGGCTTTTAGCAATAGCCAAAATGTGGGTGTTTTTTTTCCCCCCTCGCCAATATGATGAGTTTTCAGAGGCATCTTTCTTCTCACAGATAGATTGACAGGTTGTTTTCCAAGTGTGTCCAAAATGTGTATTGGCTAATCTTGCCTTGAACAAGTCAAAGTTAAACACAAAATGATTCTGAAGTAGCCATTTATAATAAAATGACTATATACATTCTTAAGCTCATTTTAGTTGTCTCCTGGCTATGCTTTTCCTCAAGGGATTAGTAGCTTGAAGCTTAGCCCAATAGCTTGGATGATAAAACTGCCAAGTCTCAAGTTATTGTTTTAAATTTCCTATAAGAGATTATATCTTAGGTATAAAGTGAATTCACCCTAGATGACTTGGTGCTCTTCCCTGAGAGAGGAAGAGGGCTATTATGCTGTGTACTTTTCTCTTGAGTTACACACTGTCAAGCTTGGATGGGGTTCTGGCTATGATTTTTTTTAATCATTGGGAAATACTTTCAGAAGAGCCATGGACTCAAGCTTTACAATGAAATCCTCCCCACCTCTATTTAAAGTCATCTCCTGACTTTCCCTAGGTGCTCGGAACGCCATAAAATTCAGTGTTTTCACAATAAATTAAGATTGCGTTTTCATCAGACAGGCTTCTCCCCTTCTGAGATATTGCTTGCATTATCTATTCATTCGTCCGTTTCTGTAGGCCTCTTGGTAACCACTTACCCCTATCAGATGGCTTAAGCAAGACCAACAGCTGTTGATTTTGTGCTGTCAGGGAAGTCTTATGAATCATGTTGATGGGAGCCCTGGTACTTCCATGATCGCTGGGCACTGCCATTTATCTGTCACAGAGCTGGCCTGCCTGCAGATTTCTTGCCTGGCACTTCAGTGTGTCTGACCTGCTAACACCAGGATATCGGTAAACGGTGGCAACTAAGATGCAGAAGTTGCCTGAGCTGATCTCCCATTTAAAAGATGATTGTGCCTTTTGGCACAGAGGGTTGCATTCTTTTCGTCAGAACGATAGTTTGATCCTCAGTACGCAGAGCACCATGTGGGTTCCTGAAGAAAAGAGAAGATAGACCACTTGCCTGGCATCTAGTTCAAAAACAACGTACATGTCAAAAAAGACTCTCCTATCAGCTGACCCTTTCCAAGTGTCCCCTAGACAGCAAACTGAAGTCGAATGATTGTTTTCTTCTCGTGTCTGCTTGAAAATTCATCCAAATCACAGAAGAACTAGTGTGTGGTTTATGAAGACAATTTATTAGAGCTAAAAAGCAAGCAAGTCGCACTTTTACAGAGTTAGACTGCTGATCAGTGAGGTGTCAGGACAAGTGTGTACTTGGGTAGAGACCAGGCTTCCTCCAGACCCCAGTGTTGACCATGTTGCTCAGAGAAAGTGCTTCTGATCCATTTCGCACATCCATACTCTGGTAGCTCTGTTTCCCCGATCTGAATCCAGATACACCATCGCAGTGGCTCTGGGGTCTGGGGAACTATTGTTTTTGTTCGCTTCCTCCCACGGGGCCTTCCATTGACACTCTGCATGTGGAAGTGAATTGACTGTGCCCATGAAATGCACTGACCCAGGTGGAAGCAGATTTTTAATCAAGTACCAATAGAACAACCCATTTTCTGCCAAAATCTCTAGAGTCCTAGCATTACTTGGTGCCCATTTTCCAGTTGTTTACTGGGATTTGATTTCTAGCCTAGCATGTTGTCTTTGGGGTTTACTGAGATTGATTTAATTTAAATTAGGGTTTATAGTTCTCGTGATCCTCTTACTTAGGAACTTTGCATGGAGACGCCCACTACAGATAGAATATCATGTGTTGGGGCGCCTGGGTGGCTCAGTCGGTTAAGCGTCTGCCTTCGGCTCAGGTCATGATCCCAGGGTTCTGGGATCGAGTCCCGCATCGGGCTCCCTGCTCGGCGGGAAGCCTGCTTCTCCCTCTCCCTCTCCCACTCCCCCTGCTTGTGTTCCCTCTCTCGCTGTGTCTCTCTCTGTCAAATAAATAAAATCTTAAAAAAAAAAAAAAAAAAAAGAATATCATGTGTTGGCAGACAGTTGTGATGAAAGTGAAGCTCTTTCCTTCAGAGCAGAAGTGGTCTGCCCTACATTTGCTTAGCTTCCTTTAGGATGATGGATATTTAGATTTCAGGTTGGGGGGTAGCTTTCTAAGTCGTTTGAAATGATGTTACAAACCAGTGTTCTCCTTTAGAAATGCATGGGTCAGGGGTGCCTGGGTGGCTCAGTCGGTTAAGTGTCTGCCTTCAGCTCGGGTCATGATCTCGGGGTCCTGGGATCGAGCCCCGCATCGGGCTCTCTGCTCCCTCTGCCGTTCCCCTTACTTGTACTCTCTCCCTCTCTCTCTCTCATAAATAAATAAAATCTTTAAAAAAATGTATAGGTCATTAACAAAAATGATTTGTTAATTTTACTACACTAAAAAGTAAAGGGGAGGGACTATGGAAAAATCAGAGTTGTATTTTCAAAGAGAAGACCTAAAATTTGTACCTGCATTGCCAATTCCTGGTCTCCACTCACTTTAGAAAGGGGGGCTGAGGAGGAAAAGCAAATGCCAGAGGGGATCTGGGGGAACGGGCATGGGGAAGCAATATAAAAAGTGTTGTCATCATTATTTCTTAAATGAGACATTCTTTTCCTTTAATAAAAACATCTAACTTAGGTTTTCTTGAGAAATGAAGACCCTGGTAGAAGGAGATCTAGAGTCTCAGGCTCCATCCAGGTTCTGAAGTCTTGTGCCTTGTCACACAATTATGTCAAGTGATGAGACTTGTTCTTTTTACCTCCAGCCAGGGGCCATTCCGTGTCATTTTGCCCAAGAGGTCTGTGACAGCATTGTATTTCTGTACCATTGGTTTCCCTGCGTGTTTGGTTTTATGCGTTCAAAAACCTTCTGGGAAGAGGTTCAGAGGCCTCACCAGACTGCCAGAGAGAGCCATGGCACAAAAGGGGGAAGGCCTAAGGGTCAAAGGAATACTCACATATGAAAACCTTTGGAGAAAGCAGACATTTCAATCAGGTGTTGGTTACAGACATCTTGGTTATCATGTTATTTTTTTTTACCTGATCTCTAGTTGTTCTCCAGCGACCTTTCCATCTGATGTGCACCTGAGGTCTGAGACCATTTGCCGCGAAGATGAGCATGTCAGGCTCATCTTTGTTACTGACCTCTCCATCTTAAACCTTGAAATTGGTGACCTCAGTTGTTAGGCTTCAGCCGGGGATGCTGAGAGCCAAATGAAGTTCACGCCAAACCCGAGTCCTGCTCACCAGGCTCAGATTTCAGAACCCTTTCTCTCTTTGCAGCTGCATTTGTGTATCAGTCCTGAAGGTTTTGTTCTAAAAGATTAGGGCTCGGGAAATGTAGCCAGCCCTTGGTGGCTGGTGCTTTAGCCGGTGCTCTCACCCTCCAGGCCTGCCTGCCTTCTTCCAGGACTCCCTCGTTTCTGACAGGAAGTCCGTGCCGACCTTTATCCACTCATGCAGTCCATTTTTCTGAAGTGCCTACTGTGAGGTGGGAACTGTGTCAGACAAGAATCTGCCTGACCACGAAAGTCAGGAGCCCATGGGAGTGAGCTGATGCTTGCATTTTGGCTGCTCCGGGTGATGACCAAGAGCATAAAGTGCAGGCTGCCTAAGGGGTAGCGCTTTCCTACTCATCGGCTGCATCCCAGGCGCTCGGCTGCATCCCAGGCGCTCGGCTGGGGGAGAGGTCGGAGCCCTGCCCTCAAGGAAGGTACAAGCTAGTGGATGAAATAACATGCGCACAGATAAAAGTGAAAATCTGTGTTGGAATTGTGTTTAATGTAAAATTACTTCAATCTCGCCCTCTATACTAGTGGTTTTGTTCTTGAAGTACTCATCAGGATCTCACCGCCGGAAAGAAAAGTGGACAGTACAGCAACATTAACTGCACACGAACGAAGGAAAATGCAAAATAAAAGAGTCCCTGGACTAGAAATCAGGGGGCCTGGCTCTCAGCCAGTGTTCTGCCACTGACTGTCCCAGTGTCCTTGGGCAAGTCCTTTATTCTGCCTGTACCTCTGTCTCTACATCTGTAAAACACCATTCCTAAAACAAGGCTTGCTTACGGGCTCTGAGAGCTCTGTTTATTAAAATAGTCCAGTGTATTGTTATCTTATCAAGAAAAATGTGAAATAGTTATGTAAAAGATAAAATACAATGGATTTCTCTCTAAGGCTCCTTCTAAAGTTGGCATACCACAGTTCTAAAGTCCTAAGATTGTGTGTTGGCTGAGTAGATACACACACACTGACATACTTGTATGTTGTACATATAAAATATAAATGGGAACTTTAATAAACTCTTACTTAGGAGGTTGAACCAAACCCCACAGCTGCTTCTCTCTCTTCTCCCCAGCCCCGGGAAACTATCATTAATTGTCGCGAACCTGGGCCCAAATAGCCACAAGAGCTCCACCTCTAGAGATAAGCTTGCAACCTCAGATATTCTTGTTGGGAAGTGAAAAAAAAAAACACATAAAACCCTGAAATATATTAAATACCTTGAGCTTCCTGAAGATTTTGAAAGTCATAAGATATACAGTTAAGTGATATTTGAAAGAAATGTTCTCATGGTAAACAACGAACAGAAGTGCTCAAGCCCAAGGTTAGATGAGTTCGCGTTGAAAAGAAGGGTCAGGAAGTTAGGCTTTTCCTTCGACAATCACTAAGTACACACCTCCTGACTGGAAGCCTTTCCCTAATGAAATATTAACATCCATTAGATGGTGGGTATGCATTAAAAATGTTTTAACAAGCCTGGACACAGGGGTATCAGTTAAAATAATTAGCCCTTGCCTGTAATCTGAAAGCCTTATCTCTTCATGCTCACTTTTTTCGAAGGCAGATGTTTTATAACTGATTTGAAAATCAAATTTGCCCTTCAGTGATTTCATTGGGAAGAAACATAGAAGTAAACATTATAAAGAAGGCTTTTCAGCACATTATGCATGCAAATGTGGCAGCCGAATTCAGGTTCACAAGCGGAGGTGGATGACTGTTCTGGTTGAGAAAGGTTGAGTTGTTTAAATGGATACAAAGGTCATCCCCCCTCCGAACGTGCTCTTCTGTCATTTCGTAGCAGGGCCGTTGCTTCGTGTTAGGCTCTGTCTGCCAAAAGGTAAGAATGGAAAGCCTTTGGCAGGCACAGTGAAGCCACCTGAATAACACACTAACCGGGTTTAAACTGTGGGGCGCTTTTAACCGAGCCCTTGCTCTCTGCCTAACCCAGTGCCGCATGTCACAGAATGGGGTTGAGGGGGTTCCCTGCTCCTCTCAAATACCCGCTTGCTGGTGTTGAGGCTCTGGTTATAGCCATTAACTCTGTGCCGCAAAGACCGTTTGTGATATATTTCCAGGTCTGTTCAGTTACCCCTCAAAGGTCAGGGACTGTGTCTTACCTATTTTTGAATCATCAAAACTCAGCACAGAGGCTGACATATGTAGGAGACTAGAAATGATTCATGAGCAAATGAACGAATGAACTTATGAATGAACGAATGAGTGGTTATACGCTAGGGGCGTTTTGTTTTTTTTTTAACAGAATGGTAACACGGATTTTTCAAGGGCCGCCTGGGTGGCTCAGTCGTTAAGCATCTGCCTTCAGCTCAGGTCATGATCCCAGGGTCCTGGGATCAAGCCCTGAGTCAGGCTCCCTGCTCGGCGGGAAACCTGCTTCTCCCTCTCCCACTCCCCCTGCTTGTGTTCCCTCTCTCACTGTGTCTGTCTCTGTCAAATAAATAAATAAAATCTTTAAAAAAAACACGGATTTTTCAGACTTACAGTGAATTAGATAAAGGTTATCACTAGGGAAGAGCGGAAAATGAGATTTAAACTAATCCAAACCAAATTCTTGCTCTCTGTCTTGAAGATCAAAAACTTGAGCCCTCCTACAGGTCTGGAGAGAAGAGGTCTCCCCATCCAAGCAGGTGTGACCACCCTGCCTAAATTTTGAATTAAGAACCCCGTTGGGCCAGCTCCTCAGTGGGTGGATTCAGGAAGGGGTTGATTCCCCAGGGTAAGCCAAGCATCCCCGGGGAAGAGCTTGCTGGAGTGGGCAGGGCTCAGCCTGGGCTTTAGGAGGAAGCCTGACCACTTTATGTGATACTAATCCATGATCCAGAGGGACTCATTGAAACAGGCCTCATTAAATGAAATGCAGCTCAATGTCCAATGGCAATCAGGAACCTTCTGGGAAGAGCTTTATGCTACACTACATTTCTCTTGTTATCTTTTATCTCTTTCTGTTTAAGAATCTTTATTTATCTCAGGTTTCTTGGGGAATGTGGTAAAAAACTTTTTTGGGCTGTTCTCCTCTAGTATCCACCCTCCTTCCCTGCTGAGAGGCTTCAGCTCCAGCAAGAGGCCTGTTCCATGTGGAGCGCATATCCCCTCACGCTTGCCCCCTCTAGCACTCTCCTCAGCCTGGACAGACAAGACCGCCTTCACCTCTGGTGTTGAAGTGGTGCTGATGGCCCCAAGACCGTTTTCTGAATGCTTCTAGCTGAAGCTATTCATGTACCTCTAGTCATCGGAAAGTATAAAAGAGGCTTCTCTCAACAAATGTTTGAACACCCACTGCACACAAGGCACAGAGTTGCCACGTTTGTACTCATTGTCCACTTTCCTGGGTCAGGTTGAGAATTCACTGAACTCTTCCCTGAACCCTGGAAAGTAGATTTTCTACATCATCAGCCTCCCTAGGAAGCCCTTGGAAGGCAAAACTTTCAGCCTATGAACAAACAATCAGATTTCAATAGGAGAACTTCTCTTTCTTAAGAACTTTAGTCATTCCATGGAGAAAAAAAGATGTGGTACATATACACAATGGAATATTACTCGGCCCTGAGAAAGGGGGATATCCTGCCATTTGTGACCCCATGGGTGGACCTTGAGCACATTATGCTAAGCAAGATGAGTCAGACAGAGGAAGATAAGTGCTGTCTGTCATTTCTGTGTGGAACCTAAAAAGGCCAAACCTATAAAAAGACAAAGTAAAATGGTGGTTACCAGGGATGGGTTGGTGGGTAGGATTGATGGTGTTTAAGGGTACAAACTTGTAACAAGAAGTAATTAAGTCATAGCGATAGTAATTAAGTCATAGCAATCTAATGCACAATATAATGAATATAGTCAACACTGTACTATAATTATGTAATGTGATAAATATCACTACAGTGCCAATCATAATATATAAATGTATCAAAGTAGCACACTGTACACCTTAAACTTACACAAAGTTACGTGTCAACCTTATTCAATAAAAAAATTATTGTTAAATAAAAAAAGAACTTAGGAAAGAAGAAGGGGTGGGGTGGGAGAGGTGGAGTATTATGTGCCAGATGGATGGATGACAGATCTCTTAGGAAGCAGAGACTATGCCCCACTCGTGTGTCTCTGTGTCTCTCAGAGGCTGGTGTGTGTAGAGCGGTGGTAAAGGGAAATATCTCATCGGTGTCCTTTAGGTTTGAGGCACTCTGGTAGGTAGGGGCCAAGAGAGCTAGCACCAGGGTTCTTCTTTTTACCCCTCTGCCCATGAAAGCCTCCTCCATCAGCAAGGGACAGTGGCAGCCTGTGGAGCTCTATACTTCCTGAGAGAGGGGATGGAGAAACCTCCAGGAGTAGCCTCACACAATGACCCACGGTGTTGTCTTCTTTTTTTTAAGATTATTAATTTATTTGAGAGAGAGAGAGGGAGAGAGAGAGTGAGCACACAAGACAGGGGAACAGGCAGAGGGAAAGGGAGAAGCAGGCTCCCTGCTGAGCATGGAGCCCAATGTGGGGACTAGATCCCAGGACCCTGGGATCATGACCTGAGCCAAAAGGCAGATGCTTAACTGACTAAGCCACCCAGGCACCCTGACCCACAGTGTCTTTTAACAAGGGTCCCTCAGAGTCCACTCATCCTAAATTCTTCCTTCCCCTACTGCCACATACAAGCTAATGCCTTTTTCTACATTTTCCTAATCTAGAAACATCTAATCATACTCAACCCATTTCTCTCCATTGTCTGGGTCAATTCTCTTTGCTTCTGTCTTCCCATCTCTCAGCTGGTCTCCACAGCCTCTCCCTCCACCTCCTGTCTCTACCGTTCTGCCTCTACAATTGCCTTTATAAAACACAGCTATCATACCACCACTTGCCCACAATCCAAATGTCCCTGCCTGACATGCAAGATCTCATAGTCTGACCCCAAACTTCTTATCCACCTCATCTCTTCTCACTTCTGTGGGCTGCTACCTGTTCTCTGGACATGGTCTGTGCTTTCTCATCTTCATGAAACATCCATGTATTGTTGACACCACCTCGAATGCGGGTCTTTATTGTCCATCCCCACCCCCTGCCCCTTCTCTGGTAAATTCTAGGTCATCCTTTATGCCCAGCTCAGTGTCATCTCCTCTATGAAGCCCAACCAACCCCTCCAGACTAAACTTGGAATAGCTAGAATCCCCAACTCAAGCTAAATGTGGGCACCGCTCTTCCTTGATCAGTCATGAAACTGGACTCACAGACTTAGCAAGAGAGGGAAGAATTTCAGGCCTGGTTAAATGATGGAGCCACTTAAAGAGTTCGGAAGAAAGCATTTTAATTGCATGCCTCTTCTCTGTAAGGAAGGCAGAACTGAATCTGGTTTGTTCACTGCCACAGTCCTGCCATTTGCTAGAAGTTCAGTATGGATTAATGTGCATGAAGGACCCAGGAGATCATCTGTCTCCTGATCTAGAACTTACAAATCACAGCTGGAACTTGAGGAGTTCATGGATAACATAGTCATTGAAAAGGAACTATGGGACCCAGAGGCTCCACTTCTAGCTTCTAGGCATACACCCAGGAGAAATGAAAACCTATGTCCACACAAAAACTCGTACATGAGTGTCCATTCACAGCAGCGTTAGCTACCATGGCCCCAGTTGAAAACATTTCAAAAGTCTGTCAACAGATAAATGGATGGACTGATAAATGGATGGACAAAATGTGGTATATCCATGGAGTATTATTTGGCCAGAAATAAAGGAATGAAGTACTGATACATGCTATAACTTTGGTGAACTTTGAAAACATTTTGCTGCGTGAAAGGAGCCATGTATTGCATTATCCACGTGTATGCAATGTCCAGAACAGGTAAATCCCAGACCCAGGAAGTAGACTGCTGGTTCACAGGGGCTTTGGGTGCTGGGGAGAATGAGGAGTGACTGCTAAAGGGTAAGGGGTTTCTTTTGGGGGAGATGAAACTGTTCTAATACGGACTGTGGTGATGGTTGCACAACTCGGTGAATATACCAAAAACCAGCGAATTGTACACTTTAAAAGGGTGAATTTTATGTTATGTGAATGATATCCCACTAAAGCTGTTATTTTTTAAATGGAACGAAGAGTCCTTGGGCATTCCCAGACCAGGGCCACAAGTACCCTTCCACGAAGGACTCATGCTGGGGACTAGGGACAGCTCTGTGCAGTGGGAAGACCCTCATGTGGCCCTGTTTTGTTAGCACCAATTCCAGCTTTGGCTCACAGAAGGCCTGCACTGCTGTTGGTGGGCTCTTAGCTGTTCAAAGAGGCTACACTGAGACCACAGCAGGGAAGCACAACTTTTCTCCGCTGTACTTTCTCTGCCTTTTCCTTGCAATTCCTTTGAGCTGGAAGAGGAGAGTTATGGGTAAGAGATTCACTTTTCCCTTCTCTCCTGTTTTCTGCCTCCCACCCCACCTTTTCCTTTTACCGCTCATGATTCTCTCTCCCCAGATGCGTGGCTGGACCAGGGATTACTGCTCTACTGCCCTTTTTTTTTTTTAAAGAGAAGGTGAAGAAAGGGGGAGGATCAGAGGGAGAGGGAAAGAGAATCTTAAGCAGGCCTCACGCGCAGTGCAGAGCCAGACACGGGGCTCGATCTCAAAACCCTGAGATCATGACCTGAGCCCAAATCAAGAGTAGGACCCTTAATGGACTGAGCCATCCAGGCGCCCCTAATGCATTTTTTAGAGATCTCATTCTGGGCCTTTGGGGTCAGAGAAGGGCCTTGCCGACATAGTAAAAAGAATAGTCCTATTTTCCTCACCTGTGGCTGGGCCACGGCAGACCACTGGGAGCCAGTGGAGCCTTCAGGAGGGTTGGCTTAATGGCACTGTGGTGGATGAGCTGCCAGGCTCTTGATGAGCCCTTCCAGCCCCATTTATAGCCCACTTAATGTGTTGGCTACTAGCTCAACAGTATGAGCCCCTACTATAGAGTCTTACACTGCCCTTGTAATGGGATTCTAAGTCAATAAAATTCAAATTTTGAAATCAGAATGATCCTTGCCCCTAATGTTACACTAGAATAAGTATATATAAATGCAGGGATTATAGACATTTACATGAATTTTACCTGATTGAGCAACAGCCCTCAAAAATGGCCCTTTTTATATAAAAACAATCTAATCCTGTAACCACAGAGCTACATGTGACATGTTAATTCTGCACCAGCATCTTAGAGGTCTCTCAGAGTGCATGGTTTTTAAGTAACATGTCTGTGTTATCCCACATAATGCATTTTTACTACCAATTATTGTCTGGCCTAACTCCGTGCTGGTAATTCTATTTGATTCTTTGATGGCATCACAAAATATTGATAACAAACCAAAGTTGATAATAACAGTGGTAAGAATGAACCAAGAACCATTTTTATAAATACATATAGCATATATTTCATTTCTCCTGATTCCATAATTCTCACTATTACTCATCTATTAAACAAATGAACCAATTGAGCACCCACTAAGTGTTAGGCACTGAGCAAGGCAGACAAGATACCTACTTTCATCAAGATTACATCTTTGCAGGGGAAACAGGCAATACCAGATAATAAGAAACTTTCAACTACTGATAAATGCTATGAAGAAAATCAAACAGGAGAGTAAATAGATAGTAATGGGACTCTTGTAGGCAAAAAGCAGCTACTTGAGCTCAGAAGGGCCTCTCTGACAAAGTGACATTTGAGCTTAGTGATATAGAAGCCAGCCTTACAAAGGCTTGGGGAACAAGAATTTCAGGAAAATTTAAGGCCACAAAGGAGAAATGAACTTGGTGTGTGTGCTGTCGAAGCCTGGGGAAGGAGTCAGCGCAAGGTGGGATGGAGACGCTAGTACCTCTCAGATCATATCTGACCTTCAGGTCTTGGTAAGGAGTGTGAGTTTCATTCTAAGAGCAATGGGGAGTTATGTAGGGTCTTAGGCAAGAGAGTGCTATGAGCTGATTTCTGCTTTTTAAAGATCATTCCGGTGGCTGTGTGGGGAATGAATTGGAGGGAGATAAATATGGAGCTGAGAGACGAGTAAGGAGGCTGTTGCTATAACCTAGAAAAGACATGACAGAGTGGTGACAGCAGGGATGGTGGGAAGTGGTTGGCTGTGGAAAACAGACTGCTGATGGATTGGCCTGGGAGCCAGTGTGGGGACAGGGGAAAGGAGAGCTCTTGATATGTACCTTCTGACTCTGTCCTCAGTCCCGGACATTTCAACATTTCACTGTTTTTATCAATGCCCTGACAGAAGACAGAGGGCAGACATGAGATTCAAAATGACCTCTCCAGTCTCTAATGTGGGGCCAAACCAACAGGATGGGATTTAATGGGAATAAATGTGATGTCCTCCATTTAGGTTCAGAAAATCAATTGTACAAGTACAGTAGGGGGGCAGTCAAGCTTGAGAGATGTTTATGTGAAAAAAAGCTGTGGTTTTAGTTGGCCGCAAACTCAATATGAGCTAACAGTTAGGATGAGACTGCTATAAACTTGGGGCAGTCCTAGTCTACACTGGCTGTACAGTGTCCATATGCCCATGCTACCTTCCTATTGTGCTCTGTGTTGGGCAGGACACATGTGTCCTTGCTTAAAGAAGGACATTGCAAATGACCAGGTGATGAGAGTTCAGGAAGCTGATTCAATGAGGTGGTGTGTGGGGAGGTACACTGAAGGAGCCAGGCATGAAACAAGACCCAGGTAAGATGAGACCAAGGGAGTTGTGAGGTGATGATAATGATCTTTTTTTTTTTTAAAGTAAACTCTATGCCCACATGGGGCTTGAACTCATGATCCCCAGATCAAGAGTTGCATACTCTACCAACTGAGTCAGCCAGGTGCCCCTGATAATGATCTTTAAATGTGTGCAGAACTGTCTTGTGGAAAAGAGACTCTAATTCTGTGAACCCCAGAGGTTGGCACTAACATGTTTTATTCATACCTTCAACACACATTTAATGAGCATCTACTCTGTGCCACTTACTTTTTTTTTAAGTTTCTGAGCTTAGAGTGCTCAGTTTTGGTCCAGAGACAGATACAGAAATCAATAAGTGCACTGAAGTATTGCAGATGCCCCCATAGAAGTATTCATTGAGTACAGTGGGGACACAGTGGAGGGAGTGACCATGTCACCTGAGAAGGGTCGAGAAAGGTCTCTTGGTAGATCCTGAAAGATAAGCGGATGCCGGCCAGGGCACCATCTGGGGTGGGGAAGAGCCATTGGGAGGCACACAAGGCAAAAGGAGCAGCATGTGCAAAGACATGAAATGTGACATAGCTTGGCGCATTCAGGGAATTAGGCCTGGTTTGGCCTGACTGGAGCGTGGCCTGGGAGGTCCAGGGGCTGCCCATTCTTGCTTCAGGGGTAAGGAGGATTGGTCCAACAGCATGCCCTGGGCTGCCCCTGAAGGGAACAAGCTGGAGAGAAGGCTGGAGGGACAAAGTGGGACCAGATGGTGGAAGACCCTGGATGCCATGCCAGGGAGTTTAACCTTCTCTTCTCAGGCAGAAGAGAGGACTGCTGAGGGTGCACCTTATTCGGGTAGATTGTGCCTACAAGAGGAACAATGAACTGGCAGTGAGAGAGACTGGAGACAGGAAAACCAGAAAGCAGCAGTTAGAGATGAGGGTTAAGGAGAGCGATAGGAGTATTCCGGGTGAGAACCTGAAGGGGCGGTGGGGCTTTAGGGAAGGCAAGAGAAACTCTGCAACTCTGTGCTCTGGTGCCCCAGGGCAGCAAGCTGGACAGCCACAGGCCCAACGGTCGAGGCAGAAGGGCTGCTTCTGAGCAAAGTACCATACACATATGGTCCCGGAAGTGCCAAATTACAACAGAACCCTTGTTCTCAAGTCTGTCCACGAATCCGTCTCAAGGTGCCTGGGTTCTCAGCATGGAAAGCCTGGCAGCCCTCTCCATTACGGTCCCCCTGGAAGAGCAGGGCACTCCGAGGACGCTGTCCTCCATCAGCAGGAAGAGCTGCCAGCACCGGGGAAAGCGGTCCCCCATTTGCTTCATAGACAGGGACTTGTCATCTTTGGCAGAGGCCCTTCTGGTCTCTTCTGAAGCACTCTTGAACCGGTTCCTCAGCCAGCTAACTCGGGCAGCCACTGTGGCCAGCCAGCCCTGCTCTCTCGTCCACCTCATGCTGTCCCTCCCCTTCCTTCTCTCCCGCCCCACCAGAGCAGCAGGGACAAGGACAGTCACTGACGTGTGTGTCTAGGGTTCTGGAGCATCCAGCCAGGCCTCACCATGTGGCTCTTTATTCTCCAGCTGTTTTCAAGAGGCTCATTGGTTAGTCCTTCAAGAGTCTCTGGTTTCGAAATCTGCGGAATTTGAAGCCAGGAGCTAGAAGAATAGAAGCTGGGAACTACGTAATAAATATGTGCCCTTAAAACAACAGTAAGTGGACCACACACACACAAACACACAAAAAAAATAGACTCAAAATGGTTGAAAGACCTAAATGTGAGACAGGAGTCCATCACAATCCTAAAGGAGAACACAGGCAGCAACCTCTTCGACCTCAGCTGCAGCAACTTCTTCCTAGAAACATCGCCAAAGGCAAGGGAAGCAAGGGCAAAATGAACTATTGGGACTTCATCAAGATAAAAAGCTTTTGCACAGCAAGGGAAACAGTCAACAAAACCAAAAGACAACTGACAGAATGGGAGAAGAAGAAGATATTTGCAAATGACATATCAGATAAAGGGCTAGTATCCAAAATCTATAAAGAACTTATCAAACTCAACACCCAAAGAACAAATGATCCAAACAAGAAATGGGCAGAAGACATGAACAGACATTTTTCCAAAGAAGACATCTAAATGGCCAACAGACACATGAAAAAGTGCTCAACATCACTCGGCAGCAAGGAAATCCAAATCAAAACCTCAATGAGATACCACCTCACACCAGTCAGAATGGCTAAAATTAACAAGTCAGGAAACGACAGATGTTGGCGGGGATGTGGAGAAAGGGGAACCCTCCTACACTGTTGGTGGGAATGCAAGCTGGTGCAGCCACTCTGGAAAACAGTAGGGAGTTTCCTCAAAAAGTTGAAAATAGAGCTACCTTAAGACCCAGCAACTGCACTACTGGGTATTTACCCCAAAGATACAAATGTAGTGATCCGAAGGGGTATGTGCACCCCGATGTTTATAGCAGCAATGTCCACAATAGCCAAACTATGGAAAGAGCCAAGATGTCCATCAACAGATGAATGGATAAAGAAGATGTGATACACACACACATACACACAAACACACACAATGGAATATTATGCAGCCATCAAAAGGAATGAAATCTGGCCGTTTGCACCGACATGGATGGAACTGGAGGGTATTATGCTGAGCGAAATAAGTCAATCAGAGAAAGACATCTATCTCATGATCTCACTGATAAGAGGAATTCTTAAACTCAGGAAACAAACTGAGGGTTGCTGGAGTGGTGGGGGGCGGGAGGGATGGGGTGGCTGGGTGATGGACATTGGGGAGGGTATGTGCTATGGTGAGTGCTGTGAATGGTGTAAGACTGTTGAATCACAGACCTGTACCTCTGAAACAAATAATACATTATATTTTTTTAAAAAAGAAGATGATAGTAAGAAGGGTAAAATGAAGGGGGGGAATCGGAGGGGGAGATGAACCATGAGAGACGATGGACTCTAAGAAACAAACTGAGGGTTCTAGAGGGGAGGGGGAGGGGTTAGCCTGGTGATGGGTATTAAAGAGGGCACGTACTGAATGGAGCACTGGGTGTTATACGCAAACAATGAATCATGGAACACGACATCAAAACTAATGATGTATGGTGATTAACATAACATAATAAAATTTAAAAAAAAATAAACAGTAAGTGGCAGCACTAATGCCTCTAGCCAGGACTTCAAAGCACAGACCCCAAACATGGTCTCACTTGCAGACAAATCAGCATGCCAGCATTCTTCGAGAACATGAAGAAGGGAAAATACCGGACCCACCTCTCGGGAACCGCGTCCCGCATCTCCTTGCTGTAGAGCATTTGGTCTCCCTGTCAAGTGACTCGGCACAGGGGAGACATGAGGTACACGCGGCATAAGAAGGCCACTCCAGGAAACAGTTGTTAAGTAGTCAGCCTCACACTGCCCAAACCTCTGCTCGGCTCAGCCGTAAAATCCTGGGTCAAATCGTGGTTATAAAGTCGATTGCTTCCAAAGCAACCCTGCCGTCTTTAGGTCTTTGTTTTATTCAGGGCTGCTCTGTCAGCTGTAGCTTGCCTTTGATGGGCCACAGCAGTGTTTTTCACGTCTAACTAGTGTTTTAATGTTTGTGAGAGACGGTGGTTAATTGGATCCCCGTGGTACAAGTGCTTTAGCAGCCCCTTGCGCCAGGGGGCGGGGGGGAGCTCTGTGACTGTGTGTGTGTGTGTGCGTGTACGCGCATGTCCTCACACCTGAGCAAGCACCATGAGCTGTAAGTGTTCTTGGGCCCTCATCTCAGCTTTGAGAGTTTTTGGGTTTTTTTTTTTTAAGATTTTATTTATTTATTTGCGAGAGAGAGAATGAGAGACAGAGAGCATGAGAGGGAGGAGGGTCAGAGGGAGAAGCAGACTCCCTGCCGAGCAGGGAGCCTGATGCGGGACTCGATCCCGGGACTCCAGGATCATGACCTGAGCCGAAGGCAGTCGCTTAACCAACTGAGCCACCCAGGCACCCCTCAGCTTTGAGAGTTTTAATACTTGTTTTCCCAAGGTCAGAAATCTTGGCATCATCCCTAGATTCTTAGCCTTTCTTCTCTTGTACTCTTTTGTCGTGTGTGTGGTTCTTGGGCCTGTTGGAGCTGCCCAGCCAGGCTCATCCTGGTCAGGGCTAACCCACACCCCCAGATCCACTACGAACTACCCCCATCTTACTGACTGCCCTGTGCTATTGGGTCCCCGTTTACAGACTTTTCCTTCCGCAGGGGTGCAGCGGCAGCAAGGGCTCCCCCTCTCCCAAATTCGTGAAAGCTTCCAAGTGCCTATCTGTTGCTCCGGCTTGCTTTGTTTTGTTTGTTTTTCATGGCTGCTTTATTTAAGGGCTCATGACTGACAGCTGTCCCCAGCCCAGCCCCTTCCTCCTCCACAAAAGTGCAACCTAATATGAAAAGGGGCTGTTCTGTTGGGGCCCAGCCAAGGGGCCTGTGGGACTGTGGCTTTTAATCTCAGGCCGCACACCTTGGAAGGCATTAAAGGAGGGCAGGAAATCCAGTTCTAATGGCCACAGTGCTGGTGGGGTGGATGAGGAGCCTGGAGAGCCCCGGAGAGCCCTTGCCCAGGATGACAGGACACCAGGGCAAAGGGGCCAGCAGGTTAAAGGCCTTCAGAGCCAAGTGAAGAGTTCACGCCGCTGGGGTCCCGGCAACCCCACCTCAAGTCCATGCCATGCCCCCAAGCACACCCCCATGGCCATGCACACCCACAACCACACCCATACCCACTCCATACACACAGGTATGTGTCCAATGGCTATACAAGTCCACTGGTTCTGACAGACAGGTGACCAGTGTCTGGGATTTCTCTAGGCACACAGTACAAGAGATGACTCTGGAGTTGCAGGCACAGTCCATTTTCTTCTCACAAAACTTCTCGCGGTTGCAGGAGGGCAGGTGTTGGGTCTCTAGGATGCCTGTCATCTTCTTGGAGGGTAGCTTCCATTTTGACTTTCTGTGTCCTGTGTCTGTAGGAGGACAAATACTCACCTTCCCCCATTGTGATGGCCTCGTTCACCTGGGAGACAGTGGCTTCCCTAAGTCACTACACTTTGAATTATGCAATCCAACTGCCTATGTAGGGATCGGTGTCTTATCGGTTTTCCAAAAGAGAGGGTTTCACACTCCCATCCCCACTCTAAAACCTGAGGTGACCTATTTCTAGGAACCTGAACGAGCCTAACTAACATTCCTGTGGGTGGAGCAGAGAGACCCACCGAGGACAAGTTAGGGCAGGTTAGAGAACAGGCAGGGACAGGAATAGGTAAGTACCTTGGGGCAAGGCAGGCTGGTGTGCCCTAGAATTCAGGATGCCTGGGAAGTAAGAAGCCAGTCTGCCTCTGGCCTGGAGCCTTATGTTCCATCCTAGCCAAGGGACTGTGCTCGCTCATTGAGCACGAGTATTGTTAGTCTCTTTTGATGCGTGTGTCATACCTGCCTCAAATGAATCCACGTACATGGGGGTAATCGCTAAGTGGTAAAACTCTATTCAAAAGTAAGACATCACGAGATCTCTTCAACTAGGTCATAAGCTCCTTGAAGTCCAAGGTTGCTTCTGACACTTCTTTGCATTTTCATAGGTAATCCCTAATCTCTGCTCTTTGCCTGGCTGCACAAATGACCATTGAGATAAGCTGATTAAATACCATTTCCAGCCAAAATGGAGTTGGCCTCCTCTGTTAGTCTCTCTCATAGTACTGTGTTCTTCTCCTTGATAACACCTGTCACGATTTATAATTTTGTTATTTGTAATTCGCTTATTAATTTCTGTCATTGCAATAGGCTTTAAGTTCCAGGAAAGTAGGGATCATGTCTGCTTTCATTGTTCATATCTACATTCCTAATACCCATATAATGCCTGGCATATATAAATATTTTTGAGTTACTAAAGGAATGGGTTCCCAGGAGCACATTAGCAACTTCAGAGCCAGAGAATGTCTCTGTTCTCCTAGATCTTACCAACTAGGGAGGTCCTTGACCTTCACCAGTTTTGCTGGACTAGCTTCCTCATGTACCCTGAGCATCCTGTCTCTTCCCATGACCTCCGAATTTGATTGCTAGTGACTTGATTCAAGTGGATCTCAGAGCCTCTAGGACACATCATTGGGCAAGAGGTGGCAGTTTCCTTAACCAATTTTTCCTGTTCTATTTGTCCGTGGTGTTGTGGGCGATGAAGGAATGGATGGAGCTTTGAGGCTCCAGAGGCACAGAGGTGGGTAAGTGGACTTCTGACGAAGCTTGTAGAGACAAATGCAAAGGCTGCCCTGGGGAGCACCCACAAGGAAAGCATACTCTTTCATTTCTTCCCGTCCATGGTAACTCAATGTCCCCATCTTGTAGAGAGCTCCTTGAGACATGCATTCACCATCTACCAGCAAGAATTCCATCTGAAGTTACTTACCTTCAACTACACGTGACTTTCTGAGCCACATTTATGGGTTTACCCAAATTAGATTATGAAATTGCTGCATTACACTTCATTATTACCTTGAAATTACACTTCCATTCTGAATGGCCAAGTCTCGTAAGCAATGTGAGTGCTACCTGACATACATACTCTGAAACAAGCCCCCTGTTAGCCTGTGAGTTTGTAATGGGTAATATTTGGATAATTCTGATTAAACATATAAATCATGAAAATTAGAAATGGGAAGAAAGCTCTCTACTTGGATTAGTTACATACTAGTGTTTGGCTCAGTAATGGATCATTGTCTCTCCTGCAGATCTTGCTCTTACCCAAGCATTTTTTGTTACATTTTTACCTTTCTTTCATGGCACTTCTTTACCCATGTTCAGCCCTTCCAGTAGACAGAGCCTCTCCGTTTCTGCTCTTTGTACATTGTGTGTACTTTGGCTGGTAATCTGTAAAAGCCTTTGTGCAAGGTTTTTAAGTATTTTTCATCCAACATTGGTTTTGCCCCAAGGATCATCTTCCCCCAAGCAGTGACACTGGATTTTGACAATCCTTTTCTTTCTCATCATTATGAGATGGCCGTCATCCAGAAGTATGCTCAAGAACATATCCAACATTAGGAATATTGCTCAGAAGGCCAGGGGCTTGCCAACTGAGCCAGGCAGACAGATAAATCCAAGAAGAGGAATGACAACATAGAAAAAGAGGTTGTGCAGGCCATAAGACTCAAATAAATCTTACTACTGAATTATCCATACTTCAGAGTTATAAAGAACTCCCAGCCATTCTGAAAGACGTAGGAAGAAGTAAGACCAAGACAGGGATTCCAAAGCAAGATGAGAAATTGGGAACGTTTGGGGAAGATGGTAGGGGAGGGGGATTAGTCAATTAAAAAAAAAAAAGGAAAGGAACAGAACAAAAACAAAGGAAATAAAAGGTTTGGGGGCGCCTGGGTGGCTCAGTCGTTAAGCGTCTGCCTTCGGCTCAGGTCATGATCCCAGGGTCCTGGGATCGAGCCCCACATCAGGCTCCCTGCTCTGCGGGAAACCTGCTTCTCCCTCTCCCACTCCCCCTGCTTGTGTTCCCTCTCTCGCTGTGTCTCTCTCTGTCAAATAAATAAAATCTTTAAAAAAATAAAAATTAAAAAGATAAAAGGTTTGGCTAAAATGGCAAGATCGGGCAGGAGCAGCGTGACAGGGTCAGGGCTTGTAGACTTGCGGGTAGGTGAGGAACTGGGTAGGAAGATAAATGAATATCTAAATTCCGAATTCCTGTGCAGGGATAGCTTCCCGTGTTTAGACGACTGGCTATTGGGCACTGTAGTTCAGTGGGATCAGCTGTTAGAATTCTTTTTAATGGAATTCTTTTTAAATTATTTATTGTGATACTCTACAAATCTTCCCCCAAACTCAGGATCATAATTTCATTTCTGCTGATTTGCCTCACATACCAGATCTATTAAAAAAAATTTTTTTTAAAGGTGCAGAATCAGTAAAGAAAGCAGTGTGAGGAGCTAGAATGGGATGCCAGAAATAACACATGTGGCCACACCCCTGTTTACATGGGTATCACACATCTAGTTATAAGTCAATATTTTATATGGATGTCTAATTTACTTTTGTTTTTTCATTTAAACTCAATTAATTAACATATAATGTATTATTGATTTCAGAGGTAGAGGTCAGTGATTCATCAGTCTTATATAACACCCAGTGCTCATTCCATCATGTGCCCTCCTTAATGTCCATCACCCTGTTTTCCCATCCCCTACCCCCCTCCCCTCCAGCAACCCGCAGTTTGTTTCCTATGCTTAAGAGTCTCTTATGGTTTGTCTCCCTTTCTGATTTCATCTTGTTTTATTTTTTCGTCTCTTCCCTGTGATCCTCTGTTTTGTTTCTTAAATTCCACATATAAGTGAGATCATATGATAATTGTCTTTCTCTGATTGATAATTTACTTTTGATATATGTGGGTGTTCCTATATTTGAGACACAGAGATGAGTTTTATATATTATTCAGCTAGAACCTTTTCAGTTCATGGTGCGTCCATGGGATTATATTCTGAATCTCATTTTGTCCATTATTAAAATCAGGGTTCTTTTGTTAAGTAAATAAAATGATTGAATTATCAATGCCAAGTTAGTCCTTTTTCTCTTCATCAGTGTGATCTTTAAGCACTTTTATTAATACCTTTAAGTGCTATATTTGAGTGGCTACAAGCCCTGTTTTTTAAGATGAATCTTTTTTTAGATTTTATTTATTTATTTGAAAGAGAGAGATTGAGAGAATGACTGGGAGGAGGGGCAGAGGGAGAAGCAGACTCTTTGCAGAGCAGGGAGCCCAACATGAGACTCGATCTTAGGACCCTGGGATCATGACCTAAGCCAAAGGCAGACACTTAACCGACTGAGCCACCCAGGCGCCCTAAGATAAATCTTATATTTCGGTATCAAATGTATCCAATTCATGGTAAGCCCTTAGACCAGTCTCTTACCTTCTCTGGGTTTCATTTCTTCTTCTGAACAATGAACAATTATTCCAGCCCCTCCCCATGCTGTAGGTAAATGAGATTACATCTCTGACAGGAGTGCCTGGTCAGCAGGAGAAAGCTGCAGTATCGTTATTGGGCTGTTACTGCTCTCTTCCAGATTGCACACCACATGATGCTTGTGGCGCCCACAGTCTAGCTGGGCTTCCACTGGCAAAATGATTTAAATGCAGTGGCTTGTTGTAGGCTGTGTTCAGGGTTCCCTGACATCCTGCGGGCAGGAATCTGGTGGTGGGCTCTTGGCCCACGTGTCTGTGCAGTGGGGTGTTGGATGTCTGAGCCTGAAGTGAAGAGGGTGGCAGTGGGCTCCTGGAGGGAGGCTTTTGGACGGGAAGCGTCTGGGTGATTATAAGAAGGCAGGTGCTGATTTACCTGTTTGCCAGTTTATTTTCTTTGGGGGAGGCAGTGTTTCAATTTACAGCATTCCTTGGAGGTTTGACATATCAATTAGATGTTATCGACAGTAATAGAGGGGCAGCTGCTATAAATGTGAAGTTTTTACTGGTAGGCCATGAAATGACACCCCAAGGGACTGTAACAGCGTGGCGTGATAAATACCGTGTTACCTGCACACGGGCAGAGGGACTGATTAATAGGGGAGGAGGATTCTATCTGCTGTACTAAAATGTTATTTATTCATTTGCTGTCAATCAAACCTTCTGTTCTAATTGGCTGAAAGGTTAAATCATCAAGATCTGCTCATAAACCAAGTTAAGGTAGGAAGAAAAGCAGCATTAAATCATAATCAGTAGCTTGTTTATTTACAGCATTATTGCATCTGGGTGACCTTGGAGAGCCTCTCTCTGCCCTCTAGTTACAGTAGCAGCCCTGAGCTAGGGACTTGCGTGAGTGGAGGTTGCTGGAAGGGAGGAGATGTTCGCCGTGCCTGCTGGTGCAGCCAGAGTCGGAAGAAGGCAGCACTCAGTGCGATGTTGCCTCCGCATAATTAGACCACTGCTACTCTTGCTGCTGCATTTTTAATGTATGGCTCACTCTCGTATTGCACGATCCTTGTAAAAGGAAGACTTATTTTCGAAAAGACAAATATATTTCCACAGTAACAGTTTTATAGAGATGTCAGTGAATAAGTATAGGCATCATTAAATCACATTTTAAAGGCAGGCTTCTCATTGTGATAAATCTGCATTATCAGGTCTCATTTCTGAAATGAATCATACGTTGTAAAACTTTATGGGAGTTGAGTAAAAGATCCCTTGTTGACCAGTACAAGTGTATATTGTCAAACCATGCAGAACGGATAGCTTCAAATCCATGAAAACACTGATAGGGTTACACCCCTTTCTTAGAAGCAGTATATTTCAAGTACAAGCTACTTTGGGGAGGTAAGAAGCTTTTCTCACTGCCAAAGAAGCTTATTCAAAGAAAGCCAAGAGTAAACTCGCATTCAAAGGATCTCTCTACTCAGCTTGGCACCGTGAGAACACAGCTTGCTCTTCAGTGGGGCTGGTAAATGTCAGTAACCCAGAACCACAGCGCCGAGGATGGTGAGGCCTGCCCTGACGGGGCGTGCTCACGCTAGGATATGTCCTCACCACACGTACCACCCACGACCCACTCTGGGCTCATGCTCACTCACCCCACCTCCGCCTTCAGCAGCCCAGCCAGGCAAACACTGCAGCCTAGGAAGTGGACCGCTTTTCCTTTATCTTGGTGTTTAACAAATTCACATCCACGTTGTTTATTTGAGTATTTTAACCACAGACAGCCATGTCAAGTCATGAATCATGAATCTGATATACCATACTACCATATTAAATACTAATGATCTACCATATTAAAGATAAATTTCCAAAGAGGGTCTGATTGTCCCCCCTGTGAGATGACAGGGGTGGCTGAATGGCTTCCTCGGTGTTTGAAATTATTTGTGTGTGTATTTTAGGTCACCGTTGTCTGTGGAAAGGTGAAACAAATGTTCATTGGTGGTTTGTATGGCAAAAACGGCCGACATTATCTGCTTTTTCATCTTCTAGTAACTGCTGAGTTCATTTTACTGTAAGAACACACACCCATTTCACGACCACCTGGCCTTATTCATTCTTCGTGAATAGCAAAACTTGTCAGCTGTGTTGTTCCACAGTCAGGTTGCATGTGAGGTGCATGACACTCTCCTAGATAGAGGGACAAAATTGGAGCCATTTCTTCAAGTCAGAGAATTAATCAGAAAGATGAAAGTTGAGAAGCTGGACTTAGGTGGCTAATTCAGTAAGGAGAGACTATTTAAAGAAGAGAATGTGATAAAGTAATGTCCTCGTGCTCCTTCCGAAGGAACAGACTGAGCAGCACTGGAACGCGTGTTGCTTCTACTTACTAAACCCTCCACAAAGAGTTAGTCATCAGTAGCTGTCAGTATTAACGAGCCTGGTGCACATCTGGGTGGGCACTCACAAAAAACCGTACGAGAGAGAGTGGCCTATCTAGAAAGTCGCACACTCCATAAGTGGATTGTTTCTCCCCTATCAGATAAAATGTCATGCATCGCTAGAAATTAAATTTCATATGTATAGAAATTAAATATCATATATAACTAGTCATTCAATTTTTGTGCCCAAGAAATATACAATCTGTTGATCATTGGGATTGGAGAATAAAGAAAAGACAACCAGTGTTTCTTTTGTGAGGTGGCCCGGTCATGGCTTCATATGGCTCTCCTTGTGAGTTTCTGTCTGTGCCACACACACTCAGCCTACGGGTTAAAACCCAGGCAACTGGTGGTAGACATTCCAGATCAGGAAAGTCAGAACCTGGTCATGGGTTCAACCTCCTCCTGGGTTGGAAGAGAAAATTTGGGAACATCTCTACAGCAGGAAGGGGTAAAAGTCGAGATAAGCAACCGTAGGGGAAGTCTGGCAGGTCCAGGGGGTTGTTCTAGAAACAGCACAGCCTAGAAGCACTTTGGGGGGCGGTCGCAGCTTTGGATGTTGGGGTTCAGAAGTAGACTGTTGGGCTGGAAGGGTTACAGCAGGACCTTAGGACTTCAGGGAATGAAGGGAATTTAGCAGGGTCAGGGTCAGGGCCATATTTGGTCCATAGCCTGTTTTTATACAGCCTCTGAACCAAATGGTTTCTACATTCTTAAAGGGTTGCTTAAAAAAAAAAAAGAAAGAAAAATACGTGACAGGGAGCTCTGTGGCCTAAAATATTTACTGTCTGGCCCTTTAGAGTAAAAGTTTGCTGACCCTGGGGGTAGACATGGACTTGAGTACAGAATAATTGCTGGCACCAGGGTGTGACAGGCTTGTTGAATGACAGGGAGTGAGGTGAGAGCCAGTTCCTAGGACCCAAGTCCTTGAGAAGAGGATCCAGGGCAGGGCTCACCTTACTGCTGAGTAACTTCCTGCATCCCTTCCTGGCTTGGGGTAAGATGGAGCTGGGCCCTGGGAGGGGCTGCAGGGAAGGGAGAGTCGGGTGGGTCCTGCAGCAGGGACACAGGGAGTCTGGTGAAGAGGGATTCCTGACGTTTATAGTAACAGTTTACAGAGTGCTCTCCCAGCACTACCTGCAGGATAGGCATTTTCAAGGTGTGGCAGCAAAGACTCCAGAGATCAAGTGATTTACCCATGGCCCTCAAGCTAGTGAGTGGCAGAACCTGGGCCAAAACCTGAATATTGTGACTTCTGGCTGGTGGGCTTCCTGCTCCAACACAGTTCCTGTCCCCGAGTAGTGATCCTTGGCCAGCAAACCTCTTCACCCGACCAGGATACCTATGGAATACTTCGGAAAGCTGGATTTGAAACCTTCCTGCCCACAGCATCCCCTCCTATCAGTCCCCCATCCTCACTACCACTAAAATTGTCCTCTTAGGTCTTCCTGGTCCCCTTATTCTAAAACTGCCTATGCTTTTTCCGGCTTGCTGCCTTCTACCTAATGTAACATAGGCTGTCCTCTTTGTTGCAAAATACAACAGTGGATCTGAAAGTGAGGGTGAGGGCCCCAGTCCATCAGCATCACCTGGGAACCCGTTAGAAATGCAAATTCTCAGGCCCCGCCCCAGACTCTAGGGCCGGAAGCCGGCAGTCTGTGTTTAACACACCCTCCAGGGGCCGCTGATGAATCCGAGACCCCCCTGGAACAGTGCGTCAGAATGTGCATCAGATTCTGTCATGGACCACACCTCCTCCCTCCCTGTGGGAAGCCCTGCACTAGGGCATGTCTGTGTTCTCTCCAGAAGGTGGTTGCCGTGTTCTCTACTGGCTGAAGGTGTTAGTGACAGCTATCATACAGGTCGTTGTCTATTGGTCCTGTCATGAGAACCAGTGAGAATTTCACTGCCGTGGCAAATTCTTCAGACATTATCACCAGCTGCTAAGCACCCCTGTACTGGGGAGAGAAGTTGAGGAAGATGGGACATGAACCAGCTACTGTACATGCAGGGACCCAGACTTGGGAGTGCCAACATCGAAGATTTTCAGAGGGAACCCGTGTTTCCTGAATGCTGCGTTTCTGTGGAATGCATTGCAGTGCATCTAACTAGACTCAGTTGCCATAAAAAGAAGGCCGAGACAAGAACTCTCGGAAGAGTCCTACAGAGCCTGTACCAGACCGCTGGCCCCAAATCTGCTTGCTAACAGGGCATTTAGACCCAAAGTTGGGAGTCATGATTGTTCCCACGAAGGTTATAAAAATGAAGAAAATGAAAATCATAAAAGCAAAGATGGATATCCCCAGGGTACAGCCCTTGTCCAGTCACGTGCTCTGAGTCAACAAACTGCACGGTGTCAGAGCTGCATTCTTAATTTCGTGTGGTTCCCTTTCATGATGTGTTGTCATATCCAGGAGAGATGGCTCCAGAAGGACACTTGCCACCTTTAGTCATAGAACAAAGCAACGGTCCTTCATAAGGAGTGAAGGGCTAAAATACTGATATCCTCCCCAGAGCTTTAAAACTGATGTTGAGGGGCCTTCTCCCTGCGGCAGTTTTTAGGCCAGGGCTGGTGTTAGGGTTGGTGGTGTTAGGGTTCTGTTGTTGTCGTGTTCATCTCCAGTGTGAAGGCTCCTCGGTACCGAGTCCCAGGTCTAGAGTTCCGCTGACTTGATGGAAAAAAACAGCTGAATGACAGAACAGCTGAAATTTCATCCATTTCTGCACCTCCCAGCCCACAGCCCTTCAGGACTGCCCAGCAGAACACCAGTGTGATCCTGATGGGGGCAGAGCCGTCACGGAGCAGGGAGAGGAATAAATCATCTCGCAACTTTAGGAAAATCTACTTTGTGCTTTCACACACTTGGTTGAACTTTTCAAAAATATTGACTGAACAACTTTCCAGCTGTGATCACCAACAGCTCTAGCTGACAGTCGTTGACAGAAAGCCAATGGGCACTCGCAACGTCATCTCGTGCTAACGGCCTTCCTTAGCGGCTGTTGAGGAGATGAGTGCTGTCCTGGACCCGGAAGAGTGATTCCTGTCCCCCGGTGGCGTTCACTCGAGCATAGGGAAGCTGTTTGCTTAGCGAGCCCAGGGGCAGACACGAAGCCTGCCTGTACATCTCCGTCACTCCGAGGGTGTTTTATGTTCCGATCTCCAGGAACACAAATAATATTCTTTCTAAGCTGCTCCAAAATACAACTGATAGAAAATATCATGGAAAAGGTGAATTGCCAGACAGTAAGCCCTCATGACCGAGGGCTTATTCCTAAAATGATGACAAATTTATTGCACACATTCACTGCTGGCTTTCTGAGATTAATAGCTGATCTATCTGATTTTAAAGGCTGACAATGGAATCAGAAAGAGTTACTGGTCAGTTTTCTCACCCATCCCCTTCATCCAGCAACCTTCTTCCCCACAAAATAATACAGAAAAATAAGCTGATTTAGCTTTAGCAGCAGTCTTACAGTATTTTACTGCAGGAGATTTCCATATGCCAAGGATAACTTTTAACCTTGTTGAATGCAGTCTGACTTCTTGGCATCTTCCTTCAACTCTGCAAAACCCTCAGGGCAGGGGACTAGCACAGCGAATAACTATGGGTAGATTGAAACACAACCTGAAAGGAAGCCATATTTTTGTCTGTGTCTCCTGGCTGCTTGTTTACTATGAAGGAGTAAAGAAGTCATTGTTTGATGTCTTAGCCTTGGGGCATGAATAAAATTCAAAGCAGGTGTTAGGAAATTCACTGCTTCACATCTTGGGCCTGGGCACACACGCGCACACACAACTATGTACACACGAAACCTAGGTTTACAAAATACAGGGAGGGAATCTCTGAGGCTGCTGGCCTGAGGGGAGTCCGGATTCATCACAGAAAGCGAGATGCCTCCCATGCGTTTCGCTCTTATCATTTTGATTCTGACTTGGCTCCTCTGGCTAATTAAAATGATCTGACCAGACCTCCTGGCCTGCCAGACCTCCCAGCACCCTCCTTGCCCAGCTAAATCCCCCTTCCCATCTTGGCATCTGATTTTTGTGTCATAAATTATCTAAAGTATTTAACCTAATTTACGTGCTTAACACATGCCCTGGTTGTCTCCTGCCCCGTTGCATTGGCCACCATGCTTGGTGAGCTCACAGGGAGCCACCCACTGGCAGCCTGGCTGCAGGCACTGAGATGAGCAGAGCAGGGTCACCGAGGGGGGGATCTTGCTGGCCGGCATGCGGGCATGAGCCCGGGGACGCCTTCGTGACTTAGAGCCAAGGGCCCCCCTGCAACAGAGCACGCACCCAGAAATCCATTGACAAGTTGAGTGGGGCGGGGTGGTGACTTTTTATCAAGAAAGTGTTTGAAAAGAGAGAGAAATTATTTTTTTTAAGTTCCACTTTTTTATTAACAGAAAATGTCCCAGAAGAAAGACTGTTACATGCACCATACCGCCTTACATCAGCTTTAATTGTGTTGAATGCTGCAATTTATGCAAATTCGAGAAGGGGCCTTTATGGGGCCTGCCAGAAACACTTGTCACCTTTTTATTGTAGAACTATCAGAGATTCCAGTGTGTTCAGCGGCTCGAGGCTAATCTTGGGCGGCTCCGTGCAAAGAGCGATTGTTTTCATCATAGAGAAACATTTTTTTTGTACTCTGGAAATTTTTAAAGCTCTCCCCAGTGCCCCCAATTTCTTACCTGTTCAGCTGCAAATATCAGGCCCTTAATGGTTAGAGAGGGAGAGTCTATTTTTAAGTTTTCACTGAATATCTCCCCAGTGTTAGGTGCTGAATGTATTTGGCATGTCATCAGATCTGGAATACCCGCAGGAGCTTAGTGTAATTTTTAGTTGTGAAATCGGTCAGATTTGATTCAGAGAATGTCTGGAAGCCCTTCCGGAGGGCCACTGGCTTGCTTAGGTGTGTGTATTGCGGTGAGTTTCTGAGGTAGGGTCGGGGGTTTTGTTCTGCACAGGCATTTGGCGTGAATTTCCATAAAAGCAGCCCTTTTTAAAAACCTGAAATTCAGGGCCATTTAGTCCTCATTGTGTTCTAAATCCTTTCAGTATTTAAGACACTAGGAAACGAAATTGCCAAATTCTTAACATTTGAAAATTGGCACCTGCCCAGGCGTGGTCCTCACATTTCCAGCGCGCATCTCCGAGGGAGTGTGCTTCTGGGGAGAGACGGAAGCGACGCATTGGACAGTCACGCAGAGCCAAGGAGGAGTGGCGCTCTCCCCAGAGGCAACAGCCTTTTCAGAGCAGGCCTACTCTCCTTACAGGCTGAAAGGAGCCACTCGTGTCATTAAATCAATAATTCTGTGGAGCATTGGACTTGCCGGGGACAGGGAATCCTCTGGGGAAGAGCAAACTGAATGTGCCCTCGCCCCCACCAGCCTTTAGAGCTACCTGCTGGCAGAAAGTGTGGCCAGGCTGCCCACCCTTCCATCCATCCAGGGGAGGCCTAGACCCGGGTGGTTGTTATATTCCAGGCAAATTTCAGCAGAATTCCCCAGCACCTGAGCTGGGCACCAAGCAATCAAAAGTAGGACCAGCCCTACCGAACAATATGGAGCAAGTCAGAGTATTTGGAGCCAGGGCAGGGCCCTGAGGGAGAAGTGTGTCTCCTCACACCCACCACAGGCCTGGCCTAAAGTAGTCCAGTCTCTTCTGGACAGGAACTTCACAGCACGTGAAGCCTCAGCCCCAGGCAGATCATTCTCCCCAGCTGCCCTAACTTAGAGAGGTGAAGGGCCCGGAACGTAGGCCATAGGTGGAGAGCCCTTCCACCCGCCCCACCTCTGAGGGAGGGCCACTCCTGGCCTCCTCTGTAACATCACCTAGGACAGGACCCCATAGGCTCTCTGAGTCACCACGTTGATGTTTCTGATTTCTCTGGTGGGCCAAGAGTTACTGCTCGGTTGCCAGAATCAGCATGTTGCTGATATCCCTTCTGCACATGGACCAGTAGTGGGCCCAGTCACATCAGAAGGGTCAGTTGGTGGACTCAACACACTGATAGCAAAGGGTTAGTCTAGACTGCTCTGCCTGGCTCCTGAAGTCTGGTCTGAGTCTTTATTTCCAGAGTAATTTTTAGTTAGGAATTTTGGTCTCCCAGACAGGTGGCAGCAAGAGTCCCTGTATCTGTTAACTACGGGAACACTCCTCTGTCCAACCTCTTCCTGTCTGTCCCTCACCAGTGCAGCGACTACTTGGTGGTATTTATTCTTCAAAGGGAAAAAAAGGGTTTTTGTCTCTGATATGGACCTAGAACCATACGAATAATGAATTTGTCTGAAGAAGATGAATTAACTGACCTTAAGCTAATGGCTAATCCTTCGATATCAAGTAAGGTGAATTTTTTGTACAAAATCTTATACTGATTGGAGCCTTTGAGAATTCCAAGGAAATGGACAGAACCTGGAGTGTTTGGGAGTAAGGACTTCCCATCTCCACGCTGTGTCTTGTGAATTGGTTTGTTGAAGTTCTTGCAGGCTCTGGATCTCTAAACTTTGAGCAGGATTATCTTGGATAGTAGGTATTTCGAAACCCATTTCTTATTCCGTTGTGTTCAAAAATCTTAGTGGTGTGAACTTGGTAACATAAAATCTTCCTACCTAAAATGCTCAGCTGTGTCTGGCTTCACCAGAAAAACTAACAAAGGTCCTGAAGAATATGTTGTGCTCTCAGTGGGGAGGGGAGTTATTGGGGCAGGAACTCGGATGGCAAGTGACCCAGTGGTGTTTGGGAGGGTCCATCGGGACTCCAGACGCTGTAGCAGTAGGCTTGAGACACGCTTTCCCTTGGAAGAGCCCCACATTTCCCTCCCATACCTGATGGGCTCTCGGAGGAGGCAGATAATAGGCAAGGGTAAAGGTCCATTAATTCTAAGATCCAAGTGTGACAGAAACCCTATTAGAAAGAACACATCTCTTCAAAAGACTTCCCAGACATTTAGAACTGTTTCAACCGAATTTAAATTTGTGAGGGAAACCATTAAACCTTGGAAGAAAGAAATGCCAGACCAAGAGGGTGCTTTTAGACACTAATTTGATTGACCAGGCCTCCCCTGTTGCTATACCACACAAAAGCTCTTGCCCAGATGCCACCGTGTGCGCGCACACACACACACACCAGTTGTGTACAAACATGAATACCGAGGCAGGAAGAGACATGAATTTTCTTTTTCTTTTCTGCATGATACTCAAATTCATTGCGTTTCTAGCACAGCTGCTGCAAGAGAGAAAAGCACTTGGCCCCAGAGTCTGTTTATGTGTTTGAGCCGAGAAAGCGATTTTTGTTGCAAGGAGCTCTAAGTGAGACAGACAGAGTCAGAGAATAAGAGAGAGAGATAATTATCTAAATTATGTTCGTGCTATTATCGAAGACGAATATAGTTAAAATGTAATTAAATATGACGGGCTAGCAGGATGTAAGCCAAGCTTTGGAATGCTAATCATCAATTACGGCATCCCCTTAGGGGAATCAAGGAGCACTCAGTGGCAGGGAGTGGATGGCACCAGAGTGGGAGTGGGGGACTTGGGGATGGGGAGCTGGGTGAGATGCAGAGTATTAAAACAGCCCCTCTCCCCTCTGCTCCCACACATGCTCGTTTGAACACTCTACGGATGTCCCCAGAAACGAACTTTCCTGTGGCTGCCACAGGGTTAGAAGCTTTCAGTTCAGCTCTTACAAGGAGCTGGCGGGAGGGTCCTGACCTTTTCTTTGAGAGGAAACTCCTCTAAAAGGGAAAATTATGCTATGAGCAGGGCAGGTAACACCAAAACCGGCTCATGTTAGAGCAGCAAATACAAGGGCATTCACCAGAGCAGCCAGAAAGCATAAAATGCCCATGTAGGTCCAGAAATCTCGGAGGCAGGAGGAACCTAGGGGACTGCTGATCTGGACTGTAATTAGGACAGTAGATGACACACGTCCGTCCCAGCAGGCTGCTCCCCACCCCACCATCCCCAGCCAGGGTAAGGACTCCACCCCTGCTGTACACTGAAATCCCCTGTGGAGTTTAAACAGGACTCATGCAGGGCCCACCCCCAGAGATTCTGAGTTTAATAGGCCTAGGGCGTGGCCTGGGAGTGGGAATGTTTAGAAGCTCCCCAGAATAACCTTCTACAAACCATAGCCAAGGGGAGGGCAAGCAGCAGCCACTGAAGACTGTGTCAGCTGTTCTGTCCTTCCACAAACCTGTTGTACCAGTCTCAAGGCCAAGAAGAGAACAGTGTAAGAAAATTGATTTTTTTTTTAAAGATGTTATTTCTGAGTAATCTCCACACCGAAGCTGGGGCTTGAACTCACAACCCCAAGATCAAGAGTTGCAAGCTCCACCAATGGAGCCAGGCAGGTGCCCCAGATTTTTGTTGTTGTTCTTAATGAAACGTGATTTGTATATCTTTGCTGGTGCTAGGTTCCCATAGAATTTCGAGGTGGTATGATTCCTGTACAAGAGTTCATTTGTTCCATTTAGCACTGTCTGAACTCTCTCTAAGGCTGGGATAGAAACCTGGCCACCTCCTTGGGCGGGCCAGGTGGGTGATGTGAGCGAGCAAAGCAGACCAGGGCAGGCTCCAGGGAGATGGATACCACCAGAAGATGGATGGCCTGGGTCTGTCTCATTCACCTCAGCTGTAGACAGTGTTGTCTTTGCAGAAAAGGACCCAAGGATGCCAGATCTTCAGGTTTTCAAGAGAAACCTATTTGTACAAACCTCTTTGTATTTTTATGTGAAATCTCCTAATTTTTAAGTGGGATCTAACTCAAATTTTTAAAAATACTCAGTAAACCAGCAAAAATATGTCTTCTGAGCCTCCCCTAGGTGACCTTTGATCTCGGGAAGCTATTGGCTGATCAGCGTGTGACTAAATGGTCACCACTCCCCGGGGCTCCTTGCAGTCTGTTTTCCTGCCACCTCAGTGGGACCTGCAGTCAGGTTCCACTAACTTGGCAGTGTTTTTCCTCAGCCTGGCATGTAGAGGGCTCTCTGTAAATAGTTGTTGAATGGAGAGACAGACAGGGTAAATGGAGCAAGCCCAGAATTCCCTGTAAGTCGGGGCAGCTATAAAATCCAGTTAAGCGTTGTGCAAGACAAAAGAACTTCCTCCCAGGTTGCCAGATCCGACCTGCACCGCACTGAGGCTTTCCTTCAGACCGGGGTCAGAGGTCTGGGGACCAGGGAGCTCTTTGGAAGGGGTTAATCAGGGTCTGGGCTGCCCCCGCCTCTCTGCTGCGTAGGATGTGGGGTTAGTCTGCCTCTGGGGCCAGGGAAGTGGGCCCAGCATGTGCCAGGTTGGGAGCCGCTGGGGAAAGACACGCAGGGCCCCGCTTAGGGCCTATTACAACTCGGGATTCCCGCCTCACCCAGTGCTGTGGGCGATGGTCCCAAGCGCAGTTTTAGAAACGATGAAACAGATGGCACTCAGGTCCTTGGCCTGTCGCAGCTGCGGGGCAGACAGAACAGCGCACTCCGAGGGATGGCGGGCAGCTGGGGGGTCCGCGCGAGGGGCGCACGCATAAAGAACTGCCAGAGGGATCTTCAGGGGAGTCTGGAGGCTCACTCAAGGCCTCCAATACCTGTCACGTCTCAGTGCCACACAGCTCCAGAGGGCGCCGCTGTCCCCGCAGGAGCTCGGGGGATAGGGGACAGCCTTTCATGTTCCCTTCCTCTGCGAGAATCTTTTCCGAAGGCTCCTGTTTGCCTCCCAGCCCTGCTCCCAAAGGCTGTAAATAAATCTGCTCCCCGCACATACCCTTTCCATTACTCGTCACCATAGGCCTGTCTCCTTCTCTGGCTCTGCTTTTATTTTACACCTTCTGAATTTTTAAATGGTTATCAAAGTTATATGTGGACATTGTTTTAAAAGTCAAGTAGAAGCACAAGGCTCATTAACAAAAAGCAGGAGTCCCCTGCTTCTCCCTTCCCTCCCCGACGGCCTGCTCCCCAGAGGCAGCCGCTTTCCTTCCTTCTCTTTAACAATTTTTTTAATATTTGGAAAAGTTAGAACGTTCAGAGGAAATACCTTTAATATGGTTTAAAAATTAAAAACTAAAGACAGTGAAATGTCTCTCACCCACCACCTCTTCCTCCAGAGACTAGTTTATACATAAAGGAATATGTGGATTCTCCCCATTTTCTTAATACAGATTTCTGTATACCTTGGAGATCTCTAGAACTTCTCGCTCCCGCTCTCCCTTTCCCTAGCTCTCTCCAGCTGCATAGTCCTTCATCACAGGGATAGAGATGACCGTAATTTTCTTACCCAGTCCCTCATTTGAGGAGCATTTAGGTTGTCTGCATTCTCTTGCTCTGCAAAGGGTCCTGCACTGCAGTCCTTATCTGTCACAGTGTGTCACAGCTCCCGTGGTATGAGAGGAAGTGCTAGGTCTAGGCTCGGGGTGTGTACACTTAAAATGTTGCTAGTTGGCTAAGTCAGTTTATACTTGCCCCAGCCGTGTGTGAAAGCGCATGTGTCCCCCCACTTGCCTAACATAACACGTGATCAGACTTTTAGGTTTTAAGGCAAACACGTTCCTGCCTTATAGACCGTTTTTTTGGTCATTGTCTTCGTGTTTCTAAACGATACGCTTTTCTGCCATCTTTTTAATCCTGTTAGGGAAATTATCATCTCCCTACTTTGAAAGATAAGGATTTAGCTTGATGACCCTTCCCCCTCTAGTGAGTATACTTCTCTCCCCCTCCTCCAGTTCAGTCACAGTTTTTATCATTTATTGTTAGCATTAGCATGACTATGTAACTATTGTTCAGAGCTAAGCCACGTAGTTTGCTAAGATCACCATTCCTTTTAGTATCATTTGTTTTTCCTGGAGTTAAACATTACTTACTTTTCCGTGTATGTCATTCATTAATTTTCTAGACACATATCACTTATTTTTGTCAGACCCACAGAAATGCCCTCAGGCTGGTCTAATACCTCTGGTAAATCCGTTTGCTTTTCCCCTTGGCGCCCTGCCTTCCCTCCACAGCGGGGCTGGTTGCCCTAGACCTCGCTCAGCTCCCATTCCCCACTCTCCCTGCCCACCCTCCTGGGAGTTCCCCTCACATCCGTTCCAGGCAGATCCTCTCTTTTCTGGGTCCAGAAACTTTCTTTGCGGTAGTTTAATCCTTTGTTATTGGTGGAACACATTTTCTGGAAGTTTCTAGTGAATGCACTGAAGGTACATTTAAGTTTCTTTATTCTATCCAAATATTGACTGGGTTGGGAATAGTCCTCTAGCTGGGACTAACTTTTCCCTCAACATTTAGAAGGAAGGGCTCTATTATCTCCTAACTCCCAGTGTCACTCTTGAAAAATCTCAAGCAATTTCGGTTCCCTCACCTTTATGTTGACTTGCTTTTGCCCCATCCTGAAACATTTAGATCTTCTAAAGTTTCTCAGTAATATGTTTTGTTTTCTAATTTACCATAGTGGCCACTCAGTGGCCTCTGTAACTTAGGAACTTACGTCCTTCATATATGAGAAAGTGTTTTGTTACTTTGACAGTTTTATAGCTCATATCTTCTCTGCTCTTTTTTCCTGGGACATCTACTAATTGGATAGTGTAGACTCCTTAGTTGGGTCCTCTCATTTTCTTATCCTTTTTCTTCTTTTTTCTATCTGCCATCTTGTTTGATGTTCTACAAAATTTCCTCAACTTAAGCTTCTACTGTGTTGAATTATTGATTTCAATTCATAGTTTTAATTGACAAGAGCAATTCTTGTTTTGAATATCCCTTTTTCATATCATTTTATTCTTATTTCAAGGGTGTAATATTTCTTTCATCATTCTGACAGTAGTATAAGAGTTTTTTTTCCTGAGGTTTTATTCTGTCTACTGAATTATAACTCTATCCTCTGAATTATTTTTCTTTTCTAGTTGCTTTTGGTCTCTATTTTTCATGTTAGGGTCCTTGGTGACCCTTGACTGGCTGTTTACCTTCAAACGTTAGGCACTGAGAAAGCTGGTTGGAAGCTTTGTGTAGGAGGGTGGGTTTGTGGACTTCCTTCAAGGTTATCAGACTGGGATTTGAGCATTTAATTGGGAGACCCCTGCCTGCTCATTCAGATCCAGCACACTAGCTGCCTTCTGTTTCTCCTCCTGGAACGTTCTTCCAGATCCACATGGCCATTTCCTCCATTGGTGTAGGTCTTAGCTCAGTTGTCACTTACCAGAGAGAACCTCCTTAAATATGGCATCTGAAAGCAGTGTGCCTGTCTCAGTCTACTTACACTGCTGTATTTTTCTACTTAGTCCTATATTATATTTTTTGTCTCTCTCTCCTACTGCAATGTAAGCTTCTTGAGGGCAGAGTCTAAAATAGGGCCTGCTCCATAGTAAGCACTGGATAAATATTTATGGAAACCAGACTGGAGGGACAGAGAGAAAGAAGGTGGATCAGTATCTCTAGGTCTTTCCTCTTGGACTGGTCAGAGTCTTCAGAGGGATCCTCCAGTCTTCTGCCTGGGGGTTAAGCCTGGATCACAGTGGTCTAAAAGCCAAGGGAGGGTAGGGGATGGGAAGTCTCACCATCTGAGACAGTCACTTCTGTGTAATTCCTTGCTCTCAGCCTCAGCAGGTTCCCACCCTCTGCTGTGCCTGGTGCCCCCAGAGTAGACCCTCTCTGTTCAGGGACTCCAGAGTGAAATCCCTGTCTCCTGCCGAGATGGGAGAGGGCTCATTCCTGCGGTTCAGGAAGAAAGAAAGGGGATATGGGGCGGGGGGGGGGGGGGTCTGTCTGCTCTTTTCACCTGCTTTCAACCAGTCCTCATAGTTCAGCCCCCTGTACACCCCTACCTTCAAAGGTGACTGGTGACTGAAAGACATGAGCCTTTCTAGGGTCTCGTGGTGTGAATCTGTTTGGGGTGTGTGTGTGTGTATTAGAACACACATATTTGGTATGAAGCATATATTAGATTTCCTTACTGCCCTTTTAGTGGAGGGCGCAAAGATTACCGCATGTGTTCGGTCTGCCCCGTTTAAGTGCCAGTCTGGCCTTGGCCATCTCCCCAGTGTTCACCAGGGCTGCTCTGGAGAAATTCTGACACTGGCATCGTCTTTATAGTATAGGCAGCAGGTCGCATAGTTTTCCAGAACCAAAGAGATCAGATACCATGGGTACCGGATTTACAGGCTCCCTAGAGGAGGCAGGACGAGGCTGAGGATGGAAAGCCAGTCTCAGCCGAGCCCCGCCGCCTTCCTTTGTCTGGTGGCTCTTGTCACCAGAGCCACTCGCACAAGCCCCGCGCTCCCGGATGGAGGCTGCAGCCCCCCCCCTCCCCCCCATCCTCTGCGCACTTCCCACAAAGACCCACTTGTCTGCAGCCAGTGGCACCGCCTGGCAATTCCACATGCCCATCAAGGGGCTGACTCCACCTAGCCCCCGAAGTTTCATATTGGCGGTCTGGGTAATTACACCCCTGGCGAGGGCTTTCTCACATAAACACAGACACCATTTGAATGCCTTTCCTCTCCCTCTTTTTTAATTTATTTCAAACCTGTTTAAAATGCAGGAAAGAATAAGAAGTATTCCGACATTCACTCACATACTCATCCCCAGAATTGAGTGTAGTTAGTATTTTTCACATACACTTCGTCTTTTTTATTTTAATCAAAGAAATAAAACATTCCAGTTAATGTTGAGGCCTCCTTTGTTCTCCATCAGCAAACTCATTCCTCACCCTCTCCTCAGAGACAACCACTATCATGAATTCAGCACATCTCCTTCCAGAGTATTTAAAAATATTTTGCGAGCATGCGTGTTTTCATGAGTAACGTGTGTGGCTGTGTGTGGCTCCACATTGTACATGTCGTCCCCTAATTTGCTTTTTAGTACAACCTTATGTGTTTTCCATCTCTCCATGCTGTGTGGAAAGAGGGAGCACCTGCTGAGTCTCTTCTCTTCTTCACTTTTCCATATGTGTGACTGTAAAGATAGAACAGTAGCCAACGTGCGCTTTTACCACATGCCAAGCACGATTTTCTCATTGAATCCCCACAACCCCTTCGACCCCCTCGCACACAGGGACCTGGGGCTGCAGGGACCCAGCGTGTGCCAGGGGTCAGCTTGTGATCCGCTCGCGTGTGTGATCTCCCGTCCGGCATCATGACATCAGCACATAAGTGAGGGGCTTTAAAACCCTGGGACCCAGGCGACAGGGAGGAGTCGGTGCCCCAGCCTCTCCATCAGAAAGTTCCTCACTGTGCCCTTGGGTGGAAAGAATGCCAACAGTCGTGAAATCTTGACACCGGGCAGCGCTGGAAAGTGGACAGGTGACTTCTCTTTCTGCCTCAATGTCTCACCTCAGAAATGGGATTCCAACGAGCTGCCTAGCTACCTAACAGATTGCTGGGGACCCAGCGTGATAGATTGTGATTGGGAAGGACTTTGTAAGCCCCATGGTGGTCTGCAAATGGAAGACGCCGTTAGGACAGCTCTGGCCCACCTTTTCCACTCCTTAACAGACCACCTACCCTATTCCAGCCACACGCCCCCGATTTTATGTGCATGGCAGTACTTAATCCTCGTTCCTCAAGCAGCAGCTTTAGAGAGACTGTTCATAAGTAAGCTCTTGTTTTCCTGGCTTGTTTAATTACTACCATGGCAACGTCATTTTCTTTCTTTCTTTTTTTTTTTACTTCATATATATATATATATATATATATATAGTATTTCAGCCTCGTTGTGGGTTAAATTGAATTTTATGGGTGGCAACCCAATCAAAATTTATAACTTTTTCTCCAGAAAAATTGCTTCCAAGCTTGAAACAACCAGTTATAAGGGAAGCTTTGGAACACTACCAGTTTGTGAGTTGGGACCAAGGTACTGTTGACACTGTTCTCTACTTAGTTCATGGAAGGATAGCTGATCTCCCCAGAGAGACTATGAGCCTCAGAAGGGCAAGCACTACATCTCACACGGATCCCCCATAACACTCGGGTGCCAGGCTCAGGAGTATATTGAATAAATGCTTGCTTAATTCTTCCAAAGCCCAGCTGCCTTGTCTGCCTCCAAGAAATGGGTGCTGATGGGAGTGCCTTGGGCGCCCCTGGGAACCCATGCTGTACTCAGTAAATCATAGACTAGCAAACTTGCCTCACAGATGAGGCCCGGGAAGCACTGTGTCTTATCCAGATCCATTTGGCTGAATGGTACTGGTAATAGTAATAACAATACCATCTATTTTTTTTTTTGGTACTTTAGCAGTTAGCACTTTGTTCTAGATGTTTTATATTTGTTCATGTATCTAATTGTCACCAAAGAAAGTTAGATATTTTTATTATCTTCATTTTACAGATGAGGAGACTGAAGCCCAGAGAGGTTAAGCAGCTTGCCTAAGGTCACAGAGCTGGGAAAAGGGCAAAACGGAGATTCTAACCCAGAGCCCGTGGTGTCAGCCAATGTGCCAAACCACTTCTTGTTCATGATCTGTATTAAAGCCTTGAGCAGTAGGCAAGATAGGTACTTTAAAAAAAAAAAAATACTTACATATAGATCCTACCAAATTCAGACAGTACAGAAAAATACAAAAGTCTAGGAGATGGGTCTGGAAATTCTTTCATCCAAAGCTAAAGTCTTGATCAACAATTTGGCAAACATGCCTATAGATACGTCTCTCTGAACACATCTGTGTGTAGATACATATTTACAGTCTCCTGTACTTGGGACCTTCCTCGAGCTGCTCTTCAGTGACCAGCTTTGGACAGGAGACTGGAGCTCAGGAGAGGGGAGCCCAGCCTCCGGCGCCAGCCTTGGGACTTCAGTCCAGGGTGGGGCTTTCTGTTTTGTCCCAAGTGCTCAAAGCAGAGGCCACACATATTGTCCACACCCGTTGCTCCTGTGTAGACACTCCCTCCCATCACCCAGTTTTGGCCATGCGCCAGGGGGGTGCCGCGCCCCTGCGGCTCCGTCATCTTCCTGAGCATGTTGCCTACTAAGGAAGGGACCCAGGGTACTTGGCGAGGAGGGACATTTTATACAGCTGTCAGGAAAGCACAATAAAAATGGCAGTGGAACCTCTCGGGGACCGAATGATGGTGGTAGTTCCCTGGCACCGTGAGGTCCTCGAGTCGCACAGTGATTGCATATGTGGCCCCGATGTGGACTTCCCGTGCCCCCTTATCACTTCCCCGTCGAGCAGCATTTAAAGTTGTTTGGAAGCAGTTGAGGGCAAATGGGATCTGATATTTGAGGAGGGAGAGAGATGCCCATTACCTCATCCTAACCAACGTCCCTTCCTACTGATATTTTGTTTTAGGGTTGGTATCCAGTTTTGCTGAAAATGAAATCATCTTTCAGCTCTCAGGCTGTGTTAGTGAAAATGAACTCTAATGTGATTAGATATTAATGCAGTGTAATGGAGGATTGGTATTAAATTGAGGCCTTCTGATCTTATTACTCCACAAATGCTCCCTCCCTGCTCAGGCTGCTGACCAGCCAGCCCCGCTTCCCCAGGCACAGGGGAGGGGCGGAGGCGCCCGAGCCCTGAGCCCACAGTGGGAGCCTGGCTCTGCCCGAGGCCGCTCCCGGCCAGCCCTCCCTTCCTTCACTGCCTTGGGGTCCCCGCCGTGTTGTGGGGGGAGCAGGGGTTGGACCTCAGGAGGCATAATTTGGATCTGGCTGCACCCTCGGAGCCACGAGCATGTTGTTGAGGATCATGGGCTTACAAGTGCCAAGTTTCACCTCCACATCCAGAAGCACTTGAAGATTTTCTGGAGAGGCGTGCAGCCAGAAATCTAAGAACACAATCTTCACCTCCACCACGGCCCAGCCTCTCTGCACCCCAGTTCTTTTTGTGAAGCTGACTTGAACATGATAGTTGTCATTGGCTGCTATCACTTGTCCTGGCCCTGTCTCCCTTTCCTAGGGGGCTGGTCTGAGACGCAGGCGGTGGCCCAGCCTTGGTGTGTGCCGTAGCTTCCCTTAGGAGAGGGGATGGGCGTCGGCTGCCCCACGCTGCATGGACCCCTCATTTGACCTGCCGGAGGAAGGACGCCCGTCTGTCAGCCACACAGCTTGGCTCAGAAGTGACGGGTAGGCCTGTGGGAGCCCAGGCCCAGGGCCGAAGCCCCACAGGGCCTCCCTTATAGGCCTGCCCCAGCCCACAGGCTGCATCCCACCCCACAGACGCCCCAGGGGAGCTGGGTGGGTTTGGGAGCAAAACAGACCGAGAAAATGGGCCAAGAGTGCAGGCTCTAGGGATGGTCAGATGGCATCACCTTCATGTATGAATGATAGCATTTTTACAAAGAGAGTGATTTTTCTTATGCTATTTCCAGAAAACTGCTTTCAGAGGCACAGATTTTGCACACAGGATGGTAATGACTTTTTAATGACCTTAAGGGGCCTGGGTGTCCAGGCAGCAGTGAATCAATCTCAGTGGGAGGCTCACAGTGAGAGAGAAGCTGGAACACCTGAAACCAAAGGGGGAAAAACAAACCACAAACATATACATTTTCTTTGGTAGCATTACTTGGTAATTAGACAATTACAGGAAACAGCTTCCCAGCAGTTGGCATTTCCACTGTGTGAGCGGAGGAGGGACGGCAACAACTGTGAACTCCTCACATTTATTACAGAAAATATTATTGGAGTTTACAGTCGTGGGTGCCGTGCTCTCCTCCAGCGCATTCTGATGAGCTGTGAGCGTTAAACCAAGAGCAGAGCTCCTCCTCTCCGGGGCTGTTTAGGGCCTGCTTGGCTGGGCTTTAAATGAGCTGGCTTTTGAGCCCACCCAGAGTCTGGCTGGTCCTGAGAATAAGCCCTGGGGGGCGGGGGGATGCATTTGGAAGCAGGAAAGGGGAGGCGGAGGAGGCCTGTGAAAAAACCGCCTCTTCTTCCCCAGGTGCCATCCCCTGCCTGGGGCAGGGTTCAGACAGAAGAGCCTGGGGTTCACATGGCAGTGGGTGACCCCCACTTCTCCCTCCCCTTGCCCTGCCCCACCCAGTCCACATTCCTGCCCTGGTTCAAAACTCTCGTCCCAGAACCCCCCACGCCTCTCAGATGCACGCCCACTCAGCCAACAGCCCCCTGAGGTAGGCCCATCTCACAGATGAGGAAATGTATTCGGTGAACCCCCACTGACCTTGTTCACTTTTCTCTTTGGCCACACTCGTGTCACAGTGTGAACTTGGACTGTACCTTGTGCCTGTTTATGGGGAGCTTTGTAAGAATCCCCGTTGCCTTCGCAGAAGGTAGCGCTCTGAATGGGGATCCTAGCTACTGACCGCCTCCCTCAGACACACATGAGGTGGAGCCCGTTCCATTCCCCCATCCATCCTACGTCACAGGCCTCCTGAGGACGGAGGACAGGAGCCCTCAGCATCTAGCTCCTCCCGCCTGCGCTGTTGGCCCGGTTAACTGTACCGTCTTAACCAGGCACATGGTTGTGCTTCCCCTCACAGGTCCTGGCAGTCTGTAACTTTTGAAAGACAGCCCACCTCCTTCATCCGAATCGTGGGAACACACAACACAGCAAATGAGGTAAGGGTCTCCGTTCATGAGCAACACTGTGCTGGTTCATGATGGACAGGTAAATGCTACATCCCGAGCTAAGTGGAACTGTTTGTTCTCCCCACTAATGGGCTGTTGTTCAGACAGCTTGGTACAGAAGAAAGTCCTGCTCTTGCACAGTAGAGATATCATTATCATTTTTGGATGTGTCTTCACTAGGAAATGAAAGCCCACTCCTATGGCCTTGCTTCCCCCCACCAGCCTCCCTGTGGAATCGGTGACCACAGAGACCTTGAGAGGGCACATGTCCTGTCCTCAGAGTCTTCCACCCTCCCAGACGACAGCTATTTCAGAGGTCGCTTGGCCCTCTGAACATGGTGTTTAAGGAAACTCGGCCCCAGACGGTTGCTGGTTTTCTGTCTATCCTGTCCTATGCCAGGCTGCACAGAAATGCTTATGAATGGGCCTGTTCCTCCCCTGGCATCCAGGCCTGGATCATTCCAGGGGACCGTGCTGTTTGTACTGTTCCTCCACTTTGGGATTGCATGAGGGAAGAGTGGGCTGGTTGTTTTGCCCCATTTTGAGCACCCACAGTCAGGGCAGCAGTCAGGTGCGGGCCTGAGCCTTGAATATTGCCATGCTATTTTCTCGGGAATGTAAATGGCCCCAGAGAAATGCACTGGGGTTCCTCTGGATCAGAAAACAGAGGACAGGAGGCGTCCGGGTGGCTCAGTCAGTTAAGCATCGATTCTTGATTTTGGCTCAGGTCATGGTCTTAGGGTCGTGGGATCGAGCCCCGAGTCAGACTCCACACTGGGCGTGAAGCCTGCTTAAGATTCTCTCTCTCCCTCTCCCTCTCCCTCTACCCCTCTCCCTACTTGCTCTCATGCATGCTCTCTCTCTCTCAAATAAAATCTTTTTAAAATATTAAAAATAAATAAAGAAGAAAAAAAAAAAAACAGTGCCCTTGGTGAATGGAGAAACCAGGACACCTGAGTGTGAGGGAGGGCACTATTAATAATTACACCGGGACAGCAAGTGTAAACCAGGACTGAGCTAGGCATACCTGGACTGCCCTCCCCTGCACAGCATGGATTCCCAGTGGGCTTACAGAGGCACCTGGGCATTCACGCACACCACCTAAGGTGAGACTAGTGTCAATCAACTGTAAGTTAACTACTTACCTTTCCTGTTCTTTGAGTGGGTGTTGAGTGAGCACTAATGGCGAGACAGTGGTATCTCGCGTTTGGCCACGCTGTTGACTTCATCTGCTTATCACACCCTTGCTTTTTATGCAGTCATGTGTGTTTAGTGTGAACCTCTGAAGGACTGCTGGTTAAAGACAGGAATCATAAGGAAGAGTAAGGCTGAAACTCAAGAGGGAAATGAAAGGCATCAGAATAGTAACCGCTCTGCAGTTTCACCTTAAGCTGCTCTCTCAGATCTGTCTGGGACTGGCTTCCTGGGCATGTGACCAGGGCAGTTGCGTGGGGCTCCACACCCAGAAGGGGCTCTGTGCTTGGGGTTTAATGCTCACCAGCACCATCTTGAATTCTTCATAATTTTACCTATGAATTTGTTTTTATAAGGGCAGCCACATGGGACAATGGAGCATTCACCAGGGGCTGGGAGCCTCAGCTCCCACACAGGCCCATCTCTGCCCCCTCTGGCCTTCCCAGGACAGGTTCTCAGCCACCCACCCCCTGGCCCCTGGTGCCTGGACCTGCCCAGCCTCCCCCTTCTAACCTCCCCTTGACCACTGCCACCCTCCACTCCCTGTGGGGCCCAGCATGTTTGCAGGGAGAGTCCCGGTCTGGTATGAATCTCACTCGAGTCACAGGATAGGGCCCCGGGCGCCTGTGAGGGTCTGCCCTAGCCTTAGGAGTTCCCCTGACTGAGGGATTACAACATGAAGTAACAAAGGAAAACCCTGTGTCAGGTCAGGAGAGAAACTGTGGGAGGAAAGAAAAAGCTTTTTTCCTGCTTTTTGAATGAGAGGCTCTACATTTTCATTTTGTGCTGAGCCCTGCACATTATATAGCTGGCCCGATTCATGCATTGTGTTTGTCAAATAAGAATTCTCCAGAACACGTCAAGGTGTTTCTGGTACTTCAAAACACATTTTAAAAAGTGAAAATATTGTGATAATTTATATTCATTTTGCCTTTTTATTCATTTAGAACAAAAATGATACATGCCTACAATGTGTTTCTTGCAGAGAAGAGCTGATAAACAGAAGCCTGAAACTTTCTCTCTTACCTCTTCATTTCACAAACCTGAAAATTATAAAAGTAAACAAATTGAGATTTTTTTTTTAAGGCACAAAATTAAAGAACTCTAAACATCAGGTCATAAAAAGCATTTTTTTTTTTTTGATGAGGTAACAAAAGTAAATTTGAATCTGTATTTTAATATATATTTGAGCCCCAAACCAAATATCATCATATTTTTAAACATTTTTTTCTTTTTTAAAAATTTTAATTCCAGTATAGTTAACATAAAGTGTTATATTAGTTTTAGGGGTACAATGTAGTGATTCAACAATTCCATACATTACTCAGCATATTTTTAAAATTTTGCCAATAAATCCCGATTTTTATGTGTTTATTATGTACCAAATTGGAAAACTATCTTTACATAATACTAAATCAAGGTAAATTGAATATTTTTCATTTTCAGTCACTTATTTCTTATGTAGTACATCCAAAAAAACCCAAGCAGTTCTGTCTTTAATTCCTCCATGGGATTCTGCAGTTAGGTATTTCAGCAGAAGGAATTCTAGGTCAGAGAGGGCCAAGGAGCCACTGGGGTGAGTCTGATGAGGGTCTCCCAGAGTTTAGCCCCAACCCTATCACCTCAATGACCACATGAAGAACCATTTCCCATTACAGAACCCTGAAGTTGGAGTGCAAGATTGTCTCTTTCTGGATGAGTTTCCTGAACTGTCTGGGCAGGGAGCTCTAACCCCGTTGACCAGCCCGTTTGAATGGGTTGACTAGTAGGCCACTAATTAATCGGTGATCTGTTGCATTTGGCTTATGAGCAACTTGCTCAGCTGCCCTTACTGAGTCACTTACTGTTTGGGGAAGAAATCCTGAATGTGGTGTTGCCAACTGGGGAACGTCCTAAAGCATAAAGTAAATAATGAACGGGATCATAAGGCAAGACCCACAAACTGCCTTTCTCAGAGCACATGAGAAGACCCAGAAGTGCTGAGTCTCCCTGGGAATCCGGAATATAGCAAACTCTCAAAGAGAGCATTCTTTTCTGTAGCATGCTAGTTTCTGGGGCATCATTTTGGACAAAGTATCACCTATCTTAGAGAACAGTGGGAATGTATATACGTCGGTGTGGTGATGTTCAGAGGTGTGAGAGACAAGGTTGCACTAGGGGAAGAGGGGTAACTAAGGTTGCTCGAGCAGGAGTCCTGGGGGTAAGCAGCCCCGGAGGAGAGGTCGGATGGCCCAGACAGCCAGGGAAAGGAGGCTGGGGGCACAGTCAGGAAATGAAAACAGCTGGGGGGTCCAGGACAAGCCCCATCCCTTGTCCCATGGAAGCCAGAACCCCGCTGTCAATGAGAATATTGGGGTCAGGGTGCTTCTTTCTCACAGGTGAGGGTCGTAGAGGGAGAAGCAGGGTTTCCTCAGCCTGTCACTGCTTGTTTGCCAAGTGACGTCAGGGACCTTCGTTTAGTCAGAGCCGGGACCTTTAGATACTGAGTGTTACCAAGGGCTTTTGGTAATTTCAAGAAGTGTAGATGGAATTGGTTTTTAGCACGGGTGGGTAACAGAAAGAGAAATGTGGGTGAGTCACTTTGCCCCATCCCCCACAGAAGACCGTTTTCTGCAGGTGCTGCCCCATCCAGAGAGGAGGTCAGGCAGGGGATGGCAGGGGGAGCATCGCTCAGAGGCGCCTGTGACTTGAGGAGTGTGGTGGTGGGGGGGGTTGGCTGTTGGGACAGAAGGTGGGAAGCAGCCCGCACAGTGTGTCCTGGGGTGGGGGCTACTGGCAGCTGTGTTGCTGTGGGGCTGGAAACTACCCCGACCCCCACATCCCGCCCGCTGCTGGAATAGCAGAGCCCCCCGCCCCCACCGGAGCTAAACCAGCCCGGCATCCCTTGCGCAGTATAGACGTGTGTGTCCTGCCCCCGAGGCCAGGCCGTCCTGCGTGCGAGGCCCACGTGTGTCAGCCGCGTGCTAATTTCCCCCCTTCCCGGCCACCGGGCTCTCGGGTGACAGCAGCCCCAGCCACGGCAGACGTTCACATTTCTTGATCACCTGTTTCCGCACGCTTCTGATTTCCTGCAGCATTTCATCCCTGTCCTCTGGGGGGTGTCTGTCTGCTGCTGGCATCTGCCTCTCATCTTCCTTTGTGAGCGCCGCAGCGAGGAATTCATTTAATTTTTTAGCTACCTTTATGACCCCTGTCAATCAATTTCCCTACTGCTTACCTTACAGACCCCTCCCCTTCCGTCAGTGACCTCCTGCCCCTCGTGTACTTGGCATCATCCTTGCCATTTATCTTAGCTCCCGAGAACATTCTCCTTTCGGTCCCCCCCAGCGTGTGCTTTGTCATCCTCTGCTCCATAATCTCCCCTGCGCCTGGCGTGCTTCTCGCATGGCTCGGGCCCCTCTCCTTTACCCTTGGACGCCTTTCCTGCACATCTTGTGCGCACTCGCAGGGTCTCCTTTGTCTTCCTGTCACGCTTAGCACTAGATGGCAGACACGTGTCTTTCAGCACAGCCGCCCTCTCGTCCTCCTCTCCTTCAGTTGCTTCCATTTGTCTGAGTCTCCCCAGGGCTGGCAGCCAGAAAGGTCCTCCTCGGATGCTTCCTCGGGCACGTTATGCTGGTCTCGGTGCCAGGCTGGAGATGGCGTTCTCATTCCAGCACAGTGGCCCATCTGCCTCAACCGCTGATCAGTTCCGAGTGCCCAGGAGGCAGACGTTGCTCCCCTCTCCAAGCCTCTCTTGTCTGAAAAAGGGTAGAACCGGGGCCCTGGGGACGGCACCACCCGCGTCCTGGCAGACCCAAAGCTACAGTGCTGGTGACTGTGGCCAAGCCGTGCCGGCTGGGATGCGGCGCCCCACGCAGACCCCTTCCTTCCCATTTCAGTAATGATCGTAGCAGAGCCGCGGACGCGCACACCTCCGTCCCCGGAAATCAGACGGGGTCCAAACGGGATCCGTCTGGGGAACCTCCGAAAAGCAGTCCGTGGATTAAAGGAAACAGAAGTTATACCTGGTCTTGGGGGGAGGGGGGTTTATGGCTTTTATGAAAGCCTGGGTTTGAGAGCAAGTTCTGGAGTGATTTTTCAGGAGGCATTGAGCTCAGGGACATAGCTAGACCCTGGGGGAACAAAAGGACTGTGGGAAAAACAAACTGTCTGCAAAGTAGAAAGACTGGAGTCCCGCTCACAAGAACCCATGCGAGAGCCTTTGCCGAGTCAGTAACCAAGGCTGCGGAGGGACTTGCCAGGCTGTTGGCTGCGCTCAGGGTTCCTTTTCACCCACTGCATGTATGTAGCTGAGGAGAGAGGCTATGTCATATTTACCTGTGTGTCCCGGCACCTCGCGTGGGCCCGGTGCGCTTACAGATGGAGTACCTGTCGGCAGAGGGAGCGAATGAACCGTTCGGTCTGTCCGTCCATCTCTCCCTCGTGCATCCTCAGCCACCGAAGGCAAGGACTTAGTGCTACAACTTCTCACCATCAAGAGCCTGTGGCACTCCAGAGGTAGACTTTGTGTAGCCACACTGAAGAGTTTCTGAAACCAGACACTTTTGTAAGTGGAAAGGTAAATATGCCACATACCTCCACATGTCCTAGTTGAAGCCCCTCACAGTAACGATTATTCTTATTGTAAATTGTAATAGCAGCTCGTATTTACTGAGCACTTACTAGGTGCCAGGCCCTACTGCACGCCCTTGAGGCTAATGACACTATATGATCGGCATATGTGAAGTAGATTCTACTCTCACCCATTTTTTAAAAATGAGGAGGTTCAGTACCAAGTGTTGGCAAGGATGAGGAACAGTGGACAGTTTGCATCCAGCACCATGGGAGTATAAACTGAGGTGGTCCCTGAAGAGAAGAGTTCGGTAACATCTAAAGTTGAACATGTGCATGCCTACCCTAAGGCTAAGCATCTCATACCTGTGTCTATTCTCTAAAGAAGCTCTTACACACGTTCCAGATGCAAGAATGAAGATGCTCACAGCAGCACTGTTTATAGCAGTCATCCATGCAGGGACAATGGATAAGCCACGCATCGTCGGGCTGTGATCCACGGGATGAGTATCACAGCATGTCGAAGGAAAGAAGCCAGACACAGAAGAATACATATAGTAGGATTATATTCATAGAACATCAAAAACAGGCAAAAGTAAGCTATCACATTATAAGGATGTGGACACACAGGTGGTAAAACTTCTCTTTAAAAAAAAAGCAAAGGAATAATTATTATTAAAGCCTGAATTGTGGTTTCCTCAGGGTGGGGAAGCTTGGATCAGGAAGGGCCGGCCACGTGGAGGGACCAAGGGACACCGGCAGCGTTCCTGGGTTCTTGACCCTAGAGGAGTCTATGAATAACTATATAGTTATTCAACGAGCTGCGCATTTGCATTTCATGCACTCTTTAGTGCATGGTTTTCCCAGTAAAAATATTTTAATCAAAAAGGAAAATTTGATGAGGAAACTAGAGCTGAGCGATGTTAAGTGTTTTGCCCAAGGTCACCCCGCCGGCAAGTGCCAGTCAGGATTTGAATCCGGGCAGTTGGTCTCTGAAAACATCCAGACTGCTCTGTCTCCCAAAAAGGCACAATAGATAATAGTAAAGCCACAGAAATGAGCCCAGCTCTGCCCAGCACAGTCAGACATGGTGAGCAGATGGCTCCCGTGGGCACACTTCAGGCGCCAGCCTGCGCCAGGTCCAGGAGAGAAACCAAGGCAGGGCCCTGGCTGAGGGCTGGTAGCAGTCAGCCAGGTGAAGAGCAAGCCGTCCGGGCCAGAGCCGGCGCGCAGCGCAGGGAGGCCAACGGCACAGCTGACGTGGACGGAGGCAGGGCCCGGGGCCTGAGGAGGGGGTTCCTCATCTCTAAAATGGACCACATGAGCCTGGCGCTGGGGACTGGAGAGACATGGATGAGACTGGGCGGCGGAGGGTCGTGGCAGGTGGGCGGTGGCAGACTCCTCCGCGTGCTGGTGCAGGGAATAGCAAGCAGCTCGGGAGCTTGCCGCAGGAGGGTCACCTGAGCCAGCGCCAGCAGGACAGAGTCTGCAAGTGGCTGCTTGAGCTGCCCTCCAGGACCACTCAGCGCGGAGCCTGGAGTGAGGCAGAATTTATTTACAGGCTTCTGTCAGGCCGGTGAGTGGCTGTGGGTCCCAGGGCCGTCCTCGTTCCCATAGCAACATGTGGCTCCAGTGAAGAAAAAAAACACAAAAACAGGGAAAAGGACTCTTTTTGTTTTGTTTTGTTTTGTTTTGTTTTTAAACAAAAAAACTCTATCATTATTTCCCAGACACCCCCACCAGGTCTGGTCACACCCTCGGTGGCTCCCCCGGGGTTTCCCCCTTGCAGCATCCTCTAGAGGCTGTGCTCTAAGCCCCCAAAGGCAGGTGTCCCTCCACACAGCCATAGGCTAGCTCTCCAGGCCAGAATTCCTGGTCGGTCAGCACCAGAACCGAAGCAAACATCCTGGGGGCCGAGACTCCGAGGGCTAACAGAGCAAATGGACCCATGAGCCTCTCCCTCAGAGAGCTCCTGACCTCAAAGTGCCACTTCTGCCAGGGAGGAGGAACCTGGCCATCCGGGGGGTGTCACATGGCAGTGATGGGGGAGGGAGGTGCCAAAATCAGACGTGCTCAGAAGAGAAATAACCGGCACAAACCAGCCTTCCAGTGGCACCTGGATGCCCTGTGGGGCGTATGCAAGGCAGAGGTGGTATTTGCAGGGGCAGGACTGGGTGTGGGCCAGGCACAAGGTAAGCACAGGAACAGGAGGCCTTGGCATGGACAGGTAAGCCAACCTGGCACCTGTGAGTTTACCTAACAGTACTGCAGAGGCTTTGCCCAGGTCCTCCACTATGCTGCACTTCTTGAGGGCAGTGATGGTGTCCTGGTATCTTCGTGTCCCAGCACCCAGGCCCCTGTCCCCCACACCGTAGCCCCTCCATAAATCAGACCGAAGGCCAGAGCTTTAGTGCAGGGTTCTGAGGGAAATAAGCTCTCAGGAATCCCTTGTGACAACCTGCATCTGAGGAATGAGGAAGAACGGAAGATTGCACCAGGCTATAATCCCCATGACCTTGGAAAATGGCCAGGTGATGGCTGTGGGCAAGTCTGGAAGCATTTAGTTGCAAGAAACTCTAGGACAAGGTGAAGGGGGAGGTTAAAGGTGAGCCATCCAGACAAAAATGTGGGTTTAAGGACTACACTTTAGATCATGATTGAAGTCAGGTACCTCAGAAGTCAGGCTAAGAAGAAAGGGGTGGGGAGGGTCTAGAAGTAAGCTCTGAGACCTAGCCATAATGCACAGGCTAGCAAAGTAGGGGATGAGCCGAGGAAGAGAGAGGAGAGTGGAAGGAAGGGAAGGCCTCACCACACTCATCGAGTGCGGTCCAGGAGACCCCAGCACTGGGACCAGCCTCACCCCCAACCAGCCCTGTGACCCCCAACAAGTCACTTTACTCCCTGGTTCTCAGGACACTTGTCTTCAAAATGAGAGTGATGGGTGGCTCAGTCAGTTAAGCATCTGCCTTTGGCTCAGGTCATGATCCCAGGGTCCTGGGATGGAGCCCCGCGTCGGGCTCCGGGCTCAGCGGGGAGTCTGCTTTTCTCTCTGCCCCTCCCCCTGCTCGTGTTCTCTCTCATTCTAAGAAATAAATAAGATCTTAAAAAAAAATGAGAGTGAATTCAGTCTTAAAGATTCCTTCCCAGTGAGACAGAAAAGGCAGGAAAATATTTAATTTGTAGCATAATTATAAAAGACAAACTGTTACAGGCGTCTCTTCTTAAATCTCGATTATGAAAGATTTGCTTGGGAAGAGAGGGGGAGGGTGGCACGGCAGTGAGCGCAGGTCATCGTTCCAAACACTCCACAGTCCTTCTGCATATCGTGAGCAGCAGTAACTCTTGCACTAACCTACTGGCCTGGGGGAGGGTGTGCACAGAAGCTAAGCCGCCCTGCGGCGAGACAAAGGGAGACGTCGGGCTTGTGCGGATAATGATCTCGAGCGGTGTCCCACTGCCCAGTCCCACTACCCAGGATCTCCATGCAGCCAGAGGAAGTGAAGAACTGTCCCGGACAGCTGGGGCTACTCGAGCTGGCCTTCTAGGGCGAGGGGGCACAGGCAGGCTCCTAGATGCCCCTCCAGCGGGAAGGGGGTCTTGGCAAGGCCACACCTACCAGGTTCTACCTGGGAACTGGAACATTTCCCTTGTTTTGTTTCTTAGTCTTTTTTTCAAAAATAAAAAGATACCTCTAACACACTCCGGGGCCAAGATAATTACGATGAGAGAGTAAATCGTTCTCCCTGGAACTCTGGAGTGTACACACAGAAAAAACAGTAACCAGGGATTGCAGGGCTGCCTGGAGTGATATGTATTGGAAAGGCTCTTTTTCCAGAACCTTCCAAGCCATAAAGTTCCAGGGATCTGTGGGAGCCCTGGCCTACGCGAATGTGGGAAAGTGGTATTGGAAAGTTCAAGAACTTGCCATACGTAGGCAGTGTCACCAGGAATCGTACTCCTGTGCCTATTAGGATTAGATAGTTGTGCAAAAACGGTTTGGGCATCGTGTCACCCCGAAGCAATACTGAAAAAGTATTGTTCACAATCTGGAAATGTCTCCCGTTAAAAAAGGGTTTCTTAACTGAAAACCATGTTTTGGGCTGTTCGGATGAACATAAACAGAACTGTTGCTCATAAAAAAGGGTGTTTTGTTGGAGGCACTTGGACTTCAGTTTTAGAGGAACAAAAAGTGAAACATCCCAGCAGACTGCAGAGGGACGCTTAACCTGATCTCCCACGGTGGGTGTAAGAAAGACGTTCCTTGTCACCAGCGTCGGGATCCCTGAGCGCTCATTGAACGCGGCGTGGGTGCAAGTGCCACTGCCGTGGACACGGGGAAAGCCGAGCAGGCGGTCTTCGGGGTGGCATTGCCCAGAAGCCGTGTCTTTGTGCCTGACTTATGGGCACATATCCCTGAGAGGCGGTTACCTATTTTATCAAGATATGTCACCTTGGAAATTTAAGTCGAAAGTCAGGAATCCTATTTGTACTGGCAGGCATGAGAGCAGTCTGGGAAAATTACTCAGGAGAAACCAGAAAAGCAAGGTAGAGCCATGGATCAACATTTATTAAATTTCCCCAATTTCTGCCACAGTTCACGGTGGACTCTTAGTGCAACCTGGGAAAATGAGCCGAGGCTTCCGTGTGTCTAAGCGCCTCGAAGCTCTGTCGAGCACACCGTGCTTGGGGAGCCCCCATAATGAAGGGCGGCACGGCCCGCGGCCGAGGGGCTTGCCCAAGCACAGGCTGGCGCGGCTGTGCACGTCCCCTGCAGGTGGCTCCCTGAGAAAAGAACGCCCCAGACTCGCTCAAACGTGTCGAGAATTATGGCTCCCAGAGAGGAAAGGCAAAGTGATAATAAACAGCAGCTACAAAAAAGGACACCCGGATAGTGACTCAAGCTGTGTCGGATTCGTACACACGACTACATTCCAAATTAGCCGGCTCCTCTCGGGGGACAGATCCAGAGGCCACTGAAGCTGGTTCAGCGAAGGTGCCCCTTTGTGAGCAGTGGCAATCAAACAGGCTAATGGGATACATGATTGCCGAAAAGGGGATGGGAGAATGGTGCGGCGGCCGTGGTAATGGTTTTGCATAAATCAGTGGTGCGACTGCCCTGTACGCCTCATTCACTTTTGGTCACATCCTTTCCAAGGGGTATTGCAGTCTTGGGAAGGTTCGCAGGAAAGAAATGGAATGACACAAGCTTCTGAGCAAAGAGAAACTCAGGACCTGGCTGTTCTCCCCTAGAGGGAGGCAGAGGAGCTTCAGGCTGCGGCCCCACAGGCGGACACTTCGGGGGGCAGCCCGTGCCCCTGGGGGGTAGTGAGGACTCCCCGAGCCCTCAGCTACCTCCCCTGGTCTCCCTATGAACAGAGCAGAGGCCCTGCTGCCTCTCTTCCCCAACAGGCTCACTTCCGAGCCCTGCTCGCAAGAACAGAGTCAGGTCCCCTCTCTGGGTGCCCAGGTGCCCAGTCTTGCACAAGATGATGGTGGTGAGGTGCGGGAGCCCAGAGCCTGGCTGGGTGTTGGTGTTGTGCTGCGTAGGGTTCGGGGCCGGCACGCTGTTCTACAGAGGGATGAGCAGGCTTAAGAGCTGCTCGGCCCTGAAGTTGAATCCCTCCACTCACTCCTGGGACCTTGGGCACACTGTTGCCTCCTCTGCAGGGAAGTAAACTCATACCAGCAGGGGCACCGTACAGCCACCCCCCACCCCCCACCCACCCCCACTCAGCGCCCTGGTCCATGTTTGTGCTCAGTGGGATGCCTTGAAGTTTAAAAAACAAAAACAGGAAAGGATCTGAAGGCAAGGACAGGCCCTTGGAGGTTGGCTGAGCCTGGAGCCCGGGACCCCGCTGCTGCCACCTTCTTAGCAAGGCAGGCTGCCATCTCTGTCCTCCCAGAGAATCCTTCCAGCCACTGCGGACCCTTTTCTTTCCTATGTCCATCTCACCATGTCTGTTCTCAAGTTCTGTTATTCTTCCTTTAAAAATGACTCTTTCCTGTTTATCCCAGATCACTGAAGTCTACCTCAGGGGGTTTCAGAGTTTAAGGGTTTCTTGTCCCTACTTTATTCCTTTAGACTCCCCCCACCCTTTAGACAGTTTTATTATTTGTATTCCTTTTGTAATATTTTTAATTGAATGCTTTTTTAAGAGCCTCCTCTGTCCGGAGCCTTTGGCCCCCTGCTCAGGTCTGGCCAGCCCCTCAGAGTGCTGCCCGGAGCCATACCCCCCACTGCCACCCACCCCGTACCCCCCTGCTCTCTCCATCATCACCCTTGGCTGGAGAGCTCCCCTCTCCTGCTGCGTCAAGGGCTCCCTCCTCTGGCCTTTCCTGCTTGGCTGCCTCCAGCTTCCCGACCCAGCTCAGACCTCTCCACCCCCAGGAAGCATTCATTCCCGACTCCCCCTTCGGCTGGCTGGGCACCCCTCCATGCCCTCAGGGCTCCCTGTAGGCCCAGAGCTCCTTGCTCGTCCACGAATGTGTCTGCTGTCCTGACCGGATGGTGCACCCTCTGAGGGACCAGGACCCACGTGGTCGGCAGGTGCCTTGTACGTGTTGTGGAGTAAATGAATGGATGCGCTCAGACCTCCTGACCTCCACACCCGTCACCCGGTTCCTCCGGCCACTCCTCCCACACATGTGGGGCTCGCCCTGCCCTCTCTATGCCTGGCACCCAGAGGCACCCTTCCTTTCCCGACTTGCGCCTGCCCTTTGCCTGCTTGTTCTGACTCCCACTACACATTTTACCTCTTCATTGACTCCAGGCCTGACCCATCTTCCCATTTGTAACACACCCTTTTTCCCTTAGAACCATCAGCACACCGTTTGTGACTTCCTAAAAGCAACTGTTTCCTGTGTGTTGCCTTTGAATCTGGCAGAGCCTGCTTGGCTCTCCGGAGATGCTTAGGGAACCCACACTGAAGTTCAGTGGTCCTTCAGGGACACCCTTGGGCCCCAGACTGAAGCCCGGCTCGGAGGTGGCCCCGTCCCTCCTGTCTGGTCACCTGCATGCCCACCGCAGGGCCATAGCGGGGCTCGGTCAGGCAGCCAGCAGCCGGGCGGTCCACAGCCTCCTGTCTGCCCTAACTCAGACGGGGGGGGGGGGCCCACCACAGGTGCCAGGGGAGCTGTGCCTAGGCTCTCTCAGGAGGGACAGCCCTAGCGGTACATGAAAACAGCCCGCGGAGATTCATTGGCACTATTGCTGGCCATGTGGGGACTAACAGCCATTTGCACTATTATTTTAAAGCAGGTTGGTTAAATGGGCTAAAGACGGTTGTGCTGTTCACATCACCCAAGTTAGGGAAGAGAGAAATGCAGGCTGGAAGTGGGAATGACAGCGGGAAGGAGGGCAGTAAGAGGCAGGCCAGCGAGCATTTATTAGGCGCCCACTACAGACAGTCCTCCCAGGCCTTCCCAGTGCCGTGCAGAGCAGAAGCCCCCTGCCCCTCAGAGTAGGGACGCTGAGGGGACCCTTTCCAAGATGAAAGGCACATTCTGAAGGGCCAGCCGATAGTGCCTGGCCCCACAGAGAGCTTTTTAAGTTTATTTTTCAATCCAGAATTGAAACAGTGATATGTTTATTCCTGTGCAAGGCCTGCGTGGGAGAAGGGACAACCATGCATTGGTCCTTGAGTCCCAAGGTTGCTGAGATGGGTAGACAGAGGCAGGAGTGGGCCAGGCTTTGGGGGCGGGAGGCCTGAAGCCTCGCAGGACCTGTGGGGCAAGAGCTTGCCCAGAAATTAAGGGCACAGAGAAGCTCGCAGGCGCACGGGGGTAGAAACCCCTTCCATACAGAGGGAAGGTAATGAGGACTGGGCAAGCATCAGTCAATGCACGGATGACCATCAGCCCCAGGGCCTGAGGAATAGTCTCCGGAGCTATGAGCCGAGAGCGCAGGCTGCAGGATTGCACAAATAACGGGCTAGAGAGCCTGATGGGACAGGCTAAGGACTCAGGGTCAGAGATGGGGCAGGTGCAGTAAGGACAGCGTGTGCACATTTCCCTGTCAGAGGGTGGAGACGTGGGCTCTGGGGACAGAGTGTGACCAGACTGGACTGGGAAAGAGAACAGGGTGTCTGTTGGCTTGCGAGAAATTCCAAGGAGGGGCTTGAGAGAGGGTGCGGGTGGGGCTCCAGGCAGTGGAGGGGTGTTTTGGGGGGCTGGCCTGGTGTGCCCCCGACAGCCCCACCTGCGCTTAGAAAGAAGAGTGCTCATAAGGCCAGAGAGGCCGTCGCTAACCTGCCCGAAGATGGTCTTGTCACTTGAAAAGCTTAAAGAACGTTAAACTGATGGAGAAGAAGAGATTAATAGCGGCCGCTCAGATGTCCAGGTTTGCCCTGCGTGGTGCAGGTCAGAGCTGATGGCCCAGACAGGTCAGAATCACAACAGCCCTCCCGTCGGGCTCTTGCCAGGTAAGCACCTGCAGATGGGCCCAAACAGGGAGATTTGCTCTAACGGCAGAAAGGAAGGGAAGAAAGGAAAAGGGAGGAGGATGGGGGTGACTTGGCACCGTGAGGCCCCCAGGAAGCACCATGGTGAGAACAGGGCCCCCTGAGCTTCCTGGAGAGAAATCCGCTCCCTCCAAGGAACCCGGCTCTGCCAAAATGAACAGGACAGACCTGAAGACACATGGCCTCCATTAGTCTTCATATTAGAGTTTGAGATGCGAAATTTGAAACAGCGGTAGATAAATGAATTGAGGTGGGAATATGGGGAAAATAGTGATGCAGGAAGGTAAGCACGGAATTTATAATTTAACTATAATCTCACAGTTGCCATTACATGTCTTCTCCTCTGTGAACCAATTCTACAGTAGAAGGTTGTGTGTGTGTGTGCACGGTGCGTGTGCTTGAGCCATGGTGGCCACAGAGCCCCTGGGACGAAGGAGGGACAGTTCCTTGTCCCCCCACCCCCACCCCCTGCAACTGTCTGCCACAGCTGTGCCGCCCCCCCTCAGCGAGAGGAGCAGGTGCCCACCAGCCCTGCCCTGCGTCCTGCCCGCTCCCAGGGCACCTGTGCCTACAGACAGGCCCTTATCCAGCAGCAGACTCGCCACACGGGCAGAATCGAAGCTGAGCGGCCCCTCTCGGCCAGTAGGCCGGCGGAAAAAAGGGAGCAGGGTGGGAATTGCCGCTGTCCTGGAAGCACTGGGTGGCCCGGGGGGGGGGGGCGGGGGGGCAGTGTGTCCCTCCCTCATGGGCCGGGAAGGTGCCATGCCCCTGGGCCACATGGCCTGCCTTTCGTGGCTGTCCGCGCAGGCTCCAGGCACCCACCAGCCAGTGCAAACATCACTACAAACCAGGCACACTCCGCATTTGTACCCAAGTTCACCGAGAGCTTTGCCAGTTTCACCATCTTACTTCTTTAGCAGAAGCCTGGAGACGGAAGGGAGAAAGCCGGGGATTAGGTAGTACCGTTTGGGGAGCCAGGGCCCTACCAGCTGTCTGCCCAGGAGGCTCTGGTCCAGCAGCTGGGCTTCTGCCCAGCGGTCCCCCTGCCACACCCCCAGCCTCCATCCCTGCAGTCCAGCACAGCGGTCTGTTTAAAACTCTTGAGCCATCGGGCCCCTCAGGAAGTGGACCTCACCCCTAAACCCCATTCCAGCTGAGGCTTCCAGCCTCCCCATCACTGCCCCTGCCTCTTCGTGGGATCCGCTACCGCCAGGCCCCTCTTCACACGCCTCCCTTGCCCCAGTGAGCCTGTGCGGCCCTTCCTGCGCACCCCCCACCCCCGGCCACCTGGGCTCCAGCCTCCTGTGCCGGCTCATCCCAAAAGTTTGGGAGCCCTCCGGATTTGTCCCACTTTGCTGAACTTCACCTCTAACAAGTAGCCAGGGTGGATGTGTGTTTCTCCTGAATCACCTCACGGACCGTAGCTCCTCCCCTTGGCCTCTGTGACCTCCCACCCAAAGCTCTCACCCCTTGTTGAGGACAACACCGTTGGCCGGGAGCTGACCACACTGTCCTCCATCTGCAGGCCGCCCTGCCCTCATGGCTGGATGAATCTCCCCAAACATCCCTGCACCTCATCAGCGGCCTGTGCACTTTTGAGGCCAGAGTCTTTGCTGTTGGAGCTGATGTGCAGGCTCGGCCCCGCGGGAAGTGCCCAGTCGGTGTTCATGGGATGAGCAGGTTCTGGAGTGTTCCTCCGCAGAGGCCTCGCCAGCTCCACTGACTTGGATCTTTCCCTCAGACACCAGTGGGCCCTTTCCTCCTGAGGTCTTCACCCATGTTGTTAACCTGCCTGGAACACTTCTAACCCCGAAATGCCCCTCCTTCCCTCTAGGCTGTGCCTATTAACTTTTAAAAGCACTCCCTTGAGGGCTTAGAGTCTCCTAAGGGCAGCGGCAGTGGCCTTCGAATGTTTTGCTTGTCCCTTAGAAGAACTTGGGAAAGAGTAAGTAATTCTTTGAACATTTAAGGTTGAAAAGTAAAATATTAAGTTGAAGTACAATTATTTTTATAAATACGAGGTAAAAAAAATACACATTTTTATAAGATGGAAGAGGAGGAACCAATTATTAGGAATAAATATTTGATGACGTGATTCACTAAAATCGATTTTAACCCACCCATTGAATAAGGCACACCAAATCTGAAAGTCATCGTGCAGAACTTTTACTCATGGGTTTTAGCCAGTGTATCTTGAAAATGTTTTAATTCTGGAAGAAATCCCAGTTATGTTTAAAAAGTCACAGGAGTCAGGAGTACACCTCAGTTCTGGATTCGAACACCTCCCTGGGGCGGAGGCCCGCTCTCGCGGGAGGGCCCCCCCCGGATGCTGAGGGCAGGGCAGGCCTGCGCTCTCCTTCCGTGAGGGGAGGCGGGGTGTTGCGAATTCAGCCACGTTCGCAGGCAGCTTAGCAAATACAGATGCTGAGCCTCTGGAAGTGAATTCCTGAAAACTGTCAGCGTGCTCCCTGGGAAATGGCTCGGCAAACCCCGCACCAAAGACCACGGCTGCGGAGGAGGTGGTGACTCTTCCCCTTCAGAGAGTTCGGGGCCGACCCCAGGGAGCTGGAACCCCAGAAGGACCTGGTAGTTGGTGCACAAAGGAATTTCCGTGTGTGCCGGTGAGGGGGCAGGCCAGCTTCTCTGCAGGCCCACCTCGGACGGAGTTCCTGGCTGTCCCTCGTTCCCCCCCCCCACACACACACCACGTGCCCTTCTGTTCCACGCCGGGCGTGTCAGGCTCACACCCACACCCACACCCACACCATGGTCCGCTGAGCTCTGAGCCGCGCCCCGTCCACGCCATAGCTGGCCCGGCACTGAGCACAGAGCTCAGGCAGCTGCCCCAGGGACTCAGGGGCTGTGGCGAGCGCCTCTCGGCTCCTGGGGGTGGCCGGCTCGTCCACACGCGGTGTGCGTCCCGGATTGGCCCAGACCGCGTTGGGGTCAGGGTGAAGCCCCCTGCCCCGCACTGCTGCCCAGCCCGGAATCACGCCTCAGGAGCCGGTCCCTTCCCCAGGGCCCAGGAAGAGCTGCAGAGGGAGGGACTAGCTTGGACCCTTGGAGATAAGCCTGGTCCTCCCCCAGGGTGATGCCCTGCTGGCTTTTTATTTTTTTAATATCAACTTTATTGACATATAAACTAGCATACTGTACAACTCACTATGATGCAGTGGTTTAGCACAGAGTTGTGCGGCCGTCACCACAGGCAACCCCTGTTGACCTTCAACCCAACTGCCAAAAGCAAGATTCATTAATTAATTAAAACCGAAGAGCTCGTATGACAAGAATAACCCGAAATGGAATAATCCAGTGAGGGCATTTTTTTTTAAGATTTTATTTATTTGACAGACAGAGACACAGCGAGAGAGGGAACACAAGCAAGGGGGAGCGGGGGAGGGAGAAGCAGGCTTCCCGCTGAGCAGGGAGCCCGATGTGGGGCTCGATCCCAGGACCCTGGGATCATGACCTGAGCCGATGGTAACGACTGAGCCACCCAGGCGCCCCCATGAGGACATTTTATAGGAAGCCATGTCATACTGCCTGTAACTTACAGACCATCAGCCCATTTACTTCTGTCCCACCTTCTCGTCGCTGCCCCGGGTCCGTGGGGCCCCGAAGGACTTCGGCTGCCTCCCGGTGGGACGGCCACTGTTGCTCACTGGCCCTTTGCTCTCTCTCGCCAGGTGTTCCACTGTGTCCACTTTGAGTGTCCAGAGCAGCAGAGCAGCCAGAAGGAGGAAAGCAGCGAGGAGTCGGGGCCAGGGGAGCCCAGCCTGGCTGGCCCACAGTTCGAGCCCCACGCCCTGCAGGCCCCCAGCGGCAGCTCCCTGCCTTCCAGCCCCGGCTCCGCCTCTCGCTCCCCCAACCGGCAGCACCAGTAAAGGGGGCGCCGACGACGTGGAGGCGCGGGTGGGCCCCGAGGGCAGGGGGCCAGGATGGGCGTCCTCCCAGGAGGGATCTCTGTTGACCGTCCCCCTCCCCTGCCGGGAGGGGCAGACTGGGCTGCAAAAACACGGACACAGAACAGGCTTTCTCCCAAGGACAGAAAGGGGCTGCTTTGTTCTCCTCAATTTGTTCAAATTAGGCTAGTCTCCAGGGGGAGAAAATGGGTCTTCAGTCTTCATCAAGTCCACCATTAACACCCTACCTCTCTAATCTAACCCGGGCAAAGGGGACAGAAGGCAGCGGCAGACGGCCCGTGTCGGAATACCTCGGCAACCGAGCTCAAGTGTGGGAGGATCCATTGGGCCTTTATGACCCGGAGGCACCCTTTACGAAGTGGGTTTCCGAAGCGTGTTTACTTTTATGGAACACATTGCCCTGGCAACTAAATGATTTTTTCTTTCTTTTAGTTATTGTCCATTTGCTGAATCATAGGTGTTCCAGATCTTTTTGAAATGCTCAAACAGCAAATCACTTGTTTTAATCCCTTTTGACGCTGTAATTTTCCTTGCTTAGTTTTGTACGGTTAAGCCTGGGCTGGAGCGGAGAGATTCTGTGCACAGCTCCGAAATGAGGCACAGATGGCTCATCATGGCACCTGGTCTGACAAGGAAAATCCTCTGAGGAAGTTCAACAAAATACACAATGAGCAAATCAATCCGAGGACACTGGAGTTAATAATCACTCGAATTCCTGAGTTATTAACCTGTCATTCCTGAAACATATCCAGCCTTTAAGCTTGGGAGGCTGACGAGGAAATATTTTGCCACCTGCTAATTTCCTGTTCATAAGTCTGTAAATGTATCTGGAAGTCCGCAGCAGCTTCCAGTTGGGCTGAGCCCGCCCCTGAATCACCACTGGTTAGCCGGGCCGTGGGGACGGCGGCCCTCCTGCCGGCCAGGGTCAGGAACTCGAAACTGGGGCTTCGCAGCGCGGTCGTGATAGTTCAGGGCTTGCTGTGTTTCACCCCCAGACCCTACTACTCGGCCAGGGTTTAGAAGAAAAAGCCGTTCTAAGAAGCTTTTCTCCTCGAGCCGATCTCCTCTGACTGCCGTGGCCTGCCGTGGCTCTGTTGTGTCTCCTGCTTAGTGACTTCCAGTCCAGCGCTAACTACCCTTTGTAATGTGCTCAGCCTGCTGCCTGGGGTTTGCTGGGCTCCACGGAAGCCCGGCCGCGGTCCCCCGGCCCCCCAGACGCAGGCCCAGGCCCTCGGCACACCCTGTGACCCCGCTTGGAGGAGGGTGGGCTTACAGGGGAAGGTTCCTTTCTGGGGTCTTAAAGACACGTGGGGTTATGGGTGGACACAGAGCCCCTGGGCCCACTAACTAAATGCTTTCTCCAGTGTAACTTGGTCTTGAGTGATCTCTCAATATGGGAGCAGCAGGGGGGCATCAAACCACATGATTAAGCAGGAAGGTGGGCTTTCTGTTTGAACGTGGGCGGCAGGAGACAGTGGCAGGGGTGCCACAGCGCCAGCCACAGCTGCAGAGGCTCTGGGCCCCCCCACCCCGCTCTCAGCTTGCGCATCTGACTCCTTCCCCACCATGTGGGGCGAGTGGGGTGCCAGGCATCTCACGGGGTGGGAGCGGGGCGGGAGGCTCCCGTAACAGATGGCAGGGCCGCTCGCTGGCCATGGGTGGCCGCCCCGTGGGACTTGGCCACTGCCTTTGTCAGCATCCGGCACACGGTCGCCAATTAGCGTGGAGAATTCCTGTCCACTCGGCACTTCCTTCAACAGCGCAGTCACTACCCGGCGGGGAACAGAAGGAGCCCAAGAAGTCAGCAAGGGCAGAGTTCAGATGTTTGGAAAGTCTCCATTCAAACTTTGGAGTCGCCTGTCCAGGGAGGAGTGGGTCCCCGGGCTTGGCTGGCACTGCCGACCTGGGAGAAAGGGAGTGGGCTGGTGAGGACCTGGAAGGTTCCGGCCCTCCATCCCCAGACCGTTGGGTCCCACCGGCCCACGGCCCACGCCGCCGTCTCGGGCCCAGGTCTGGCAGCTCCATGGCACACCGAAGAGGCACAGGCCGTGGAGCTTCAGCACCAGACCCACGTGTGGGCGCCTCCCGGCCTCCCGCTCTCCCCTGCGGATTCCCTTCCGTGCCCGCAAAGTCTGCACGCCTGCCCCGAGGTCTGTCTTGGGGGATCGGAGTGGGTGTCAGCAGATAAGGGAAGGAAGGGAAGACGGGAGCGGCCAGCATTCGGCAGCAGGGGGGACGGGCACGTGGCCACGTTCCCTCCCCTGGGCCGGTCGGGAGGCCTTGCTTGCATGGAAGCCCGCTCTAGAGCCCAGGCCGGCGTGGACGAAGCCCCGCAGAAGCCGCTCTGCTCTCCCTCCTGCCAGGTCAGTGGGCTCAGCCTTCCGTGGTGAGCCTTCTGATTTGGGGAGCAGGGGGCTCCTTCTGCATGCCTGGCTGGGCTGGGGCCTTCTGGATGCGGCCTGCAGCCCCCAGTCAGGGTGCGTGGCCCCAGACATGCGCAGATCTCCAGAACCCTGGCTGGTCCTTTGGGGGGCTCCTCCCTGCAGCCAGCTAGACCAAAATGGCCCCCAAACTGCAAGAGCCCCACGGAGCTAAACAGGAATGCAGACAAGACAACCTGGTGTGCAGCCGGAAGGCCTCCCACGTGCCGGCTGAGTCCTCGCCCCAGCAGCGGGTGGCGGCCACTTCCCCTGTGGGCTGTGAGGAAGGAGACCCGGCCAGTCACCAGGGGGCCGGGGGCAGACGAGGGACCCCGCCCTGTGAGGGTGCAGCCTGGGCCGTAATTGGTTTGAGGAGAGGTCGGGCGAGGCCTGGCCCTCCGTGGGGACAGATAGAAGGGTGCTTGTGGCCTCTGGCCCATGCCTGTGATGCGTCTCAGTTACTGACCGTGGAACACCACCTTTGTGCCTACCAGCCAGGTCAGGAACTCGAACACTGCCAGAGCCCCCTGCCCTTCCCTTTAGATCATGATGTGGGGGCAAGAATCAGCTGTACTGGGGATTTGGGGGATAGCCGTCGCCTTCTGGCAGCTGCTGGGAGGGCCAGCTGGGGTGACACCGGGCACACCAGGTGGGGCCTGCGTCCACTGCCCGTGTGCGCGCGGGGCTGGCGGCCTGCTCGTCTGCGGATCTGAAACAGGTGTGATAGTTTGACATGCACGCGCATGCCCGCCCAGACTTGTTCCCCATATTCTCAGTGCTGTTTCTGTTTTACTTCTTCTGACTCTCGTTAGAACTGCGAGCCCGCGATGAACGTGGGACTCTTCTCAATTGCTCTTCAAATTGTCACTTTTAATCTTATTAAATGAAGTGTCGATTCCTGATAAATACATTAGAAGTGTTTTACTCCTAGAAGAGTTGGGAAAAGAAATTATTTTCAGCAAGAGTGGGATCTGTTTGTTAGACTGATCCCTTGGTCAAAAAAAAAAACACATGAGTTTCTGAATTGTGCAAAAAATTGCTCAGTACTTACGCTGTCGCCCCAATTGTCAAATCGTTGTGCAGATGGCTCCAACCCAGTCAACTTCACCTTTCTTTTTTTTTTTTTTATAGAAGATAACAAAATTGTAATCACTTTTTCTTTCTAGAGACTCAGAAGAAAAAAAGGAAGGTATGATCCGTATGATCCGCAATAAAAAGCAGAGCATCCTGTCTGCCTCTGCAGACGTGGGAGCTGCTCGGACAACTGCGAGCTCCCCCGCCGGCCCCCCCCTCCCTTCCCCGCCGCATCCCTTCAGGCAGGACTTCCTGCTGGCCGGATGTGGGCTGGGACCTGCTTCCAGAGCAGGGCTGTGGGGCAGGTGCACAGACCAGCTCCCCCTACAAACACACACCTTGAATATCCCCGGTCTCTTAAACTACTCGTTAAAAAATATTGGTAAAGTAATAATGCCCATGGGCTAACATTCCAACCTAGCAGAAGGGCCAAAGGTGCCCTCCCTCTCGTCTGGCTCTTGAGTCACCGTTGACCTGGGCCAGGTCGTTTCCTCTGTGACGGACTCATTGCGAGGGGCATAGTGCCCCCTGCTCACCTGCCCCTCAGTCCTCCTTCCCGGCACCCCGGCCTCTCCCAGATGAAAGCCAGACTGTGAAAGGGGCCCTCCCGGCCCATCAGGTTAGTTTTTGGGTTTTTTTAAAAGAACTGAAATATCCCCAAGGGGCCTCATGGCCTAAAGATTCATAATCATCCACCTATAATTTATGATAAGTGTCTCGAGCATTTACCATTTGCATCCTGAGTATTTATAGCCCTGAGCCGGGAGCGGGGGCAGGAGAAGGCCTCCACCTGCCTCCACCATTGTCTCCTGCTCAGCTGTCCCTGCAGCTGGGACAGCTGACGAAGGCCACCTCCGAGAGCCAGGGCAGGGGGGCTCCAGCCCGTCTGGAGGTGGGAGGCGCCAGCAGAAGAAAGTTGGGCAAGAGGGTCTTGAGAGGCTTCTAAGGAGGGGATCTGGGTTCTGGGGCTTGGGTTTCCGTGGATACCCTGGGAACACTGGGTGTTACTACTACCGCCCACCCACCCATCCGTCACCAAATATTCTCATCCCGTCCCATGAGCCCCAGGGGTTGTGGCCCAAGACAGCGCATCCGACAGCGCCTGGTACAGACAGGACCAGCATGTCCGAGGTGGACGTGCATCTGCCCGCCGCCCAGGGTGCAGGGGCAGGCTGGTCCTCCCGTGGCTGCTTCCAGCCCCAGGCTCCAGGTCACTCCCCATGCACATCGCCCGCCTTGGGGCCTGATGGTGGGGTCGGCCCCAGCCCCAGCCTCTGTAACGGCTGCTCCCTCCAAGGCCTGCCCCAGGCAGCGGGGTCTCACCATCCCCGGGGCCAGGCGCCGCTGGTGAATCGGAAAAGCTTGCAGGCGACGACAGTGGGCACAGGGCCCTGTGGTGGCCAGGAGGAGCCAAGCCCTGGGCCGAGCACCCCAGGGCCTTGGGGCCCAGCCTCGCCCCCCACAGGGCAGCTCAGTCCTCAGAGCTCCCTTCAGAGAGGCAGTGGCCGCTCTGAGGAACACTCAGAACTCTCCCCGTAACGAAGGTCCTGAGGCCACCCCAGCCCCAGCTCCTGGAAAAGCTAGAGGGGAGGCGGGCCTCGGCTCAATGCAGAGGGTGACAGGAGTGTCTCAGGGTTGCTGTGGGGCTTGACCGATGAGCTACTCTTGCCAAACTTGTGTATACCCTGAATTTCCCAGAGAGCACCAAGCTCCCCCGCCTTTGGGGTTTCTGGGCCTTGCTGCTCTCTCGCGCTCACTCAGCGCCCTGTCTCTGCCGGGGCCCCGCGGGGCACAACGCCCACCAGCGTGTGTGCACCCCGGCGAGTCCGCTGCTGCCGCCGGGCCGGGGCCGCCACCCCACGCGACCGCACTGGGCTGCCTCGGACCGTGGCCTCGCCCTGAGCTCTTGTCACCGAGAACAGCTTGGAGCGGGTAGGCGTGTTTATTTTCTGAACCTGCACGCAGGGCTTGACATTTCCCTTTGCTAACGCCCCTCCAGCGGTGGTAGCTGAGCCCTGGAACCTCCCGTCAAGGCTGTTTTGAACCTGGATTTAGGCACCGTCGTGTGAGCGAACCTCCTAGTTTCGTTCGCCTGGAACGGACTGCAGTTCCCGACAATTCGTCGATGTGCTGAAGAAGACAAAAACCGAATCCAGAGAGACTGGGGTTCACCACGCAGCTGCTCCCCGGGTCCCCTCGGGCTGTGACCACCACGCAGCCCGGGCCCTTTTCTTCGTGCTGGGACGTAGCGGTGACCAAGGAGCACAGAGCAGGCCCGTGTCCTGCCTTCGTGGCACTTACATTGCTGAGGAGGGGGACGGACGACAGACAACATCCACGAGTGTAAGTGCACCTCACGCCCATGTGCCCGTGGCAAGGACAGGACTAGAAGCGGACGCTCCGGTGGAAACCAGGAAGGGGACAGCTGGGCTAAGCCCCGGGGGTAAGGGAGAGACTGAGGCCCTCTGGGCAGACCTTCCCAGGATGAGGGCGAGCGGAAGGCAGGGCCCTGCCTTGCTGCGGGGCTGGCGTGGTGAGGGGCAGGGGTGAGGCCCAGGGTGACGGGCCCAGGGAGCAAGGGGGCGGGGTGGGGGCCAGGGAAGGGCCCCAGGATCCTTAGAGAACATTGGGCTCTTGTCCAAGTGACGTGGGAGCCAGTGGAAGGTTCTGAGCATAGGAGGGCCCTGGTCTGACTCACACTGTAACAGGCTCCCCGGCTGCCCCGATGGAGAATTCTCGTAGAGCGGAGAGGCGGGAGCAGGAGAGGGGAGGGCTGTTGCAGAAATCCGGGGAGAGGTGGTGCTGCGTGGACGAGGCGAGCTCCGGGGGCTGAGAGGATGTGAGGGTCAGTGCCAAGAGAGAAGCAGCAAGGTCAAGGTTGACTCCAAGTGGGGTCGCCTTCACAGAACCAGGGATGGGGCAGCCGGCTGGGGACATGCTGGGTTTGTAGAATGCAAGGAAGCTCAACAAACACAAACGGTCTGTGACGGAGAAGGAGCTGCTTCTCACTTACCCTAGGCCTCAAGGTGACGACTTATCTTGGTACATCAGCTCAGCAAAAGTTAGGGGTAGAACTGCTTTCACGCAGGGAGTACCGGTTTGCAGGAAATACTCAGGATTGTATTATCACGGGCACCAGAATTCGTGAGGATGGCCCTGTTCATTTCAGCTTAGCTCAGGGGATAAACTGCTTGGGTTTCTGTTTTTTCCCGAGCATCCTGTGGAAAGACTGTCATGGTTGTACCAGGTTTTTCTTCGAGTTTGAGAGGAGTCCTGGAAGCAGTCGGCCCACCGCAGTGCGGACCAATCCCCTGGAACGTGATCGAATGCCCGGCCCCCACCTGTGCCTACAGGTCCCGACTCAGGGGCCGGCGGGGCCCAGGGATCCGCATTCTCAAGCACCCCCCCAGCTTCGGCCCCGATAACCCACCCGGCTTGGAGGAACACTGAACTAGAGGTGCGAGCAGCTGGGACCCCAGCCCGGAGCCGAGGGCGGCGCGGAGAGTCCGGTGTCACCAGTGTTTATGTAACTGGGACGAGATCACCAGCAGGGAAGAGACGGTCCTGGGCTGAGCCCGGGAGCCCCAGTGGGTAGAGCCTGGGGAGGTGAGAGCAAAGGCGGCTGAGGGACCAGGGACCCTGTGCCTGAACAGCTCGGGGGGACAGCCAGCAGGGAGGGCAGATCAGTGGGGCAAATGCCCCGAGGCTTCAAGAAGAGAAGAGGGCTGAGGACGGATGGGATTTAGGGGGCGCCTGATTCGGGTGGAATCCGGTTTTCTGGAATTGACCACGGCTGAGATAGTCCCTGAGGCTGGCTGTGAGCTCTTGTGTGGGCACCTGGGATCCCCACTTTCCTTTCTCAATGTGTCCAATCCTCCCAGCACACTCTTCTTTCATTTTACCGAGGCATGGCATGAGACTTCAAGGACAGCCCTTGCCTGCCTCTGAGGGTCTTAGCTTTCTTCCATTGACAAGATTTGTCCACCAGCGACCAACAGTCATCTTACGGTACCTGGACCCGGGACGCACTTGCCAGGACTTGGAAGGACCAACCCTTCCGAAGTGGCTACACATTTTCAGTCCTTCACCTGTCTGGGACTGCAACATTTCCAGTATATTCTACTTGTTTCATCTATTTAAATTTTGAAGCTCTTGGACTCTGAATTCAAGATGGCAGACGGCTAGTTTTGAGGGCCAGTCGCCGTCTGGACTGAAATGCAACATGTGCAGTACGATAAAAAGAGCAAACACTGCCTTCCCCTCCCTCTCCCTAAATCACGAGCAATGACCAAGAAGAGAGAGAGTTTGCAAATAAAAATAACCGGAGTGGAAAAGAAGGAGGTGATGCCAGAAGCTCAGGAAATGGTGCAAGATAAGCCACCGAGGGATTGCCTCCAGCCACAGTGAGCTTGCTTCGACGTGTACACACAAACACGACACTCGGCAAACGGAGTGCCCAGTTCCCTTCAGACATGCCCGCCGATTCGTAAAGTGGTCGCATCTCTGCTGGCGCGTCCTGCACGTAGCGGAGGTGAGGGGGGCACTGTGCGGGGGCCTCGTTCCCGGGGCCCACCCGGTGCCCAGAACAGCGGACGGGCCCATCCGGAGGCCAGCGGGGCTGCAACAAGACCGCGGGCCACGCTCCTGGGCCGGCGGCGGGCGCGCAGCAGGTGTGTGCCCACAGGACTCCACTGGCCCAAAGCGGGGGTCCCTTCTGTCTGCACTGTCCTTGCTGCAGGGGGAGTTCGAAGCCCCACATCACCCTCAGGCACTTTCCGCCCAAGCCCCGGCTCCTCTGTCTGCTGCCCTCCCTGGCCCTCCCGGCGAGGCCTCTCGGTGCCCTTTGGACACATGAGCTCTTCAGAGCATCTCCAGCCGCTGCCCGTCGGCACCTCCAGCTCGGGGCTGTGGTGCTCTGGGGGCTGGGCAGGGCCCTGGGGCAAACCTCTGACTTTGAACGGCTGTGGGGAAACCCCAGCAGGTGCACCCGATGGGGACAGCAGGGTCTCAGGGGATGGGGGCAACAGACCCTAGCTGTGTGGGCCCTTTGGTGGCAACAGGAGACCCTTGTTGAACAATGCTCCAGACCTGGAGACAGCACAGTTCTGCGGAGGCCCTGGCTCTTTTCTTCCATAATAGGATTCCTACACAATTTAATGTCACATCCTTGGTCACCTCTTTTCCCAGTAATACTCTCTGGCCCTGGAGTCACTTTTCTCTCACTTTTTGAAAGCTGGTTGGCTCTAATCCTTGGCGAATGCCCAGCCAGACCTGTCCTGACCACAACAGGCTCTAAAACGACAAGTACCTCCATCCCGAGGCCCTGGTTCCTCCACATTTGGGTCTTCCACCTGGTCAGACCCCCTGGGAGGGGCAGCTCCTATCTTGCGTCCTGCATCTCCATCCACAGCAGTGGCCTGCTGCCCGGGAGCGGGGCCTGGGTGACTGGACACTGTCTGGACATCAGGAGTGGCAGAAATAAGTCGGCACCTCACCACCTGCGTCGCCTCGTTCCCGTCAGCCCAGCGGTCAGGAGTGGCCGGGCCGCCCCGTGCCTCCCGAGCCTCTGTCATCCCCACGCTGCAGGCGCTGGGGAACCTGACCAGGGTTGCTGTCTCGGGAGCGGGTTGACGTCTGGCGCATTACTGATTAAGATGTGTCCTGTTTCCATCCAAGGGCCCAGCCTGGCTAGGGGCTGCTAGCCAACACCTGAAGCCCTGCGTGAGTGTCTGCGAAGGCGAAATTTTCCACCTTCCCCAGTGAAGGCACAGGCCAAAGGGAGTGGGCCCCTTGGCAGAGAGGCACTTGGAGGCCCAGCTGGACAAGAACGGCGTCCTGCCTCCAGGGCCGGGGCTGACCAGGTGCCACAAGGACTGGGAGGGGCGGGTCACTGGTAAGGATCTCAGCGAAGGTACCAGAATCCACTGCTTCATCAGCACCTGCTGAGTCCATCAGAGTGGGTGCCGTCACCCCAGTCTAACCCCCCAGCAGCTGTCTGCTCCCGTCTTTGCCTGGTACCACCACCTCTGAGACCTCGCGCCACCCTTCCAGAACCTGGCTGGTTAAACTCACTCACAGTCACCATGGCCAAGGCACCGAGCCCTCCCTGCTGCCGTCAGACGTCACCTGTTCACGCCACGTTACTGCAGACCCACCGTCCCAGGACCTAATGGCCTAAAACAACAGTTATTTTGCTCACAAATCCACTGACTGGTCAGGGCTCGGTGGAGACACTCTGCTCCACTTGGTGTCGTCTGGGTCTGCCGGAGGGCCAGGCCAGGTCACCCGAAGACTCGCTGGCTCCCCGCGGACCTAGCGAGTGCAGCTGGGCTCCTGGGCTTCTCTCTCTCATTTTGGGCTCTCCACATGGTCTCGCCAGCGCGAGGCTGCAGGGTAGCCATTTTTTTTCTAATTGAAGTGAGATTCACAGAACATAAAATCCACCATTTTAAACGAACAATTCAGTGGCGTTTAGTACATTTGCGATGTTGTGCAAACGGCACCTCTACCTAGGTCCAGAACATGTTTATCACCCCAAAAGGAAACCCACACCCATGAAGCAATCAGTCCCCATTCTCCTCTCCCCGGGACCCCTCGGGACCACCCACCTGCTTTCAGTCTCTATGGATCTGCCCATTCTGACATCTCCCTTCAACAGAATCACATCATGTGTGATCTGTGACTGGCTTGTCGGACGCAGCCACGTGTTTTTGAGCTTTGTCCACACTGCAGCAAGTGTATTTGATTTCTTTTCATGGCCGAATTGTAGGACTACACCCCATTTTGTTTATCCATTCATCCCCTGGTGGACGCCTGGGCAGTTTCCACCTTTTGGCTGCTGTGAACAGGGCGGCCGGGAACACGTGTGTGCACACACTTGAGTGGCTGCTCTCAAGTCTTTGGGCTCGAGTCCAACGAGTGGAACTGCTGCCATATGGTAATTCCGAGTAACTTTTTGGGGAGCCACCAAACTGCTTTCTACACCGGCCACATCACTGCACATTCACCCCAGCAATAAACAGAGGTCCCCATGGTTTCCACACACTTGCCAACACGTACTTTGCATTTTCCGATCCTCACGGTCCTAGCGGAGGCGATGCCCACACGTCAGCCCTGGGCTCCCGAGGCAGCCGGTGACAGCGAGCCGCTGGAGGTCGTCTCCTGGGCCTTTCCCTTCTCGCCCTGCCGTGTGCTCGTCATCCGAAGAGCCAGGCGCCAAAGCCAGCACCCGTTCGAGGGGAAGGCCTCCGCTTTTTGATGGGAGGAGTGTCAAAGAATTTAGGGACCAGTTTTAAGTCACAATAGCTTCATGACATTTCGCACCCAGAGGCCCCGGGGACACAGGCCAGCACACCGCTCCCTCATCGGGTCGGCTGGCTGACCCAAGTGCGCTCAGCTACATGGCCGACTCACGTGCAGACTCAAGCTCCTCCTCTCAGCCCGCGACACAGGGAAGGGCCCGTGGGCCCCCGGGTCATGCTGGGGACTAACCATTTCATGCCCAGCTTCAACTCTCGCCCAGCCTTTATAGGGGCCCCCCTTTAGGAAAAAGACTACAAAACTTGGTTCATAGATGAATATGAAGAATTGGAAATCAGCAAATCACCCATTTCTCAAAGTGGGACACATACCCAGACATCAGAAAGTCTAGAAAACCACCACAGCCGTTCAGTGACCATGACACGCGTCTGCGAGGCCTGGCCCTGCGCTGTCGGGTTGTGCACTCTGATTGCCCTTCGCGGGAAAACCATTTCCTGACCCCGTGTAAGAACAGAAAGACTCCTCAATCTCTCCTCTGGCATGGTTGATCGAACTCTGACTTACTGATACTTTAGAAAAGTTTCTTTCATCTTCACCACTCACACTGGCACGGACATAAGTTTTTAGAACTGTTGTCAAATGTGGGGAAACCATGATCAGGTTTCCTGACCAGCTGTGTGAGCTGTAGGATTCCAGGCCAAGTCAAGAATTCCCAGATTAATCTTTAACCCACTTTGCACTGCACAAGGAATGGTGCATTTACAGTTGGACGTGGCTGCCCGGCCCAGCCTACTCCTTGAACAGGAGCAAACTTCCATCTTGAGCAGGCAGGAGTGAGAAGCAAGTCTTCCTCTTTTAAGTTTATACATCCAACGACTGGAAGAACATTCCGCAGACTGGCTTCTGGCTCCGCACATTTCAAGTCTTGTCTCCCCTCCATGGCTCCCATCATTCAAGTCACAACACAGGGTGATCAGCGCGGCGGGCAGCTAGGAGTCTTCCTGGAAGGCGTCCCTACCCCCGGGACGACCACCAATAACCCACTCAACACCGACGTGACCGCGCACCACACAAATATACCCCATTCCCTCCAGACTACGTCCCCAACTCGACTTCATCTTGGCCAAACCCCCCAAATGCCCATGTCACCTCAGCACCACCCAACGGAAGAGGAAGTGTGAGGGAGGCGAAGTTTGAATGGAACAGGGACCAGGTCTAACCCACTGCCGTTCAAGGATCTCACTCTTGCAAATTTTATAAAACCGCGGCAGAGGCAAACCCACTGCCAAGGCCCACCGCAGGGGCGCAGAGGGGGTCTTGGTGAGTGAGGGGCCTCAAGCTAAAAACTGCCTTTCCCTGGAAGTCCCCCTCAGGTGGCCGTCGAACCTTTCCTACTCCCCAGCCCACCTCCCGGCGCCCCGAGGAGCCAAGTCCCGGCTGCCTGCCTGTGCGACCCGCGTCTTCCCCGGGCGCTGCGCCGAATCGCCCCCTCCCTCCGCCACCGCGCAGCCCTCCTCTGCGATGGGGCACTCCATCGGCATAAAACCAGTATTTCTCTCCTGCCCCCACAGCCCTTCCACTTGTGCCCCCTTCTCTGCATTTCGTGCGGCGAAACTCGAGCCCGGCTTTCCGCGGCCTCCCGCCCATGGCCAGACTCTGGCCGCAGGGTCCCCGAGCAGCCCCTCCGTGGGCAACAGCGACGACTCCTGGACACTCGTCAGGACTCCACGCTCTCTTGGTCTCCTCCTTCTGCTGGCAGCTTCTTCTCGTCTCCCCGGGCCTCGTAACACCGGGATGCCCCTGGCTGGCACGGCCCGGTCGGCCTCCTCCATCCGGACTCCCTCTTCTTTCAGTGGCCAGTGACTGCGGCCAGGCTGGGGCTTGTGTGCGTGGCTGTGTGCTGACGACTTAAAAAGGCTCATCTCCAGCCCTGGGTCGCGTGTCTCCTCCACCTTCCCCGCCGGATGTGTAGCCCACGCCTCAGCTTAGTCTGTTGTGATCTACCCCGCCCCCCACGTGTTCCCACCGGGGTCCAGCACGGATGGCACCTCCATCCTCCCATCAGGACGAAACTAGCAAGTCACCCTCAGCTCCTCTCGCTCACCCCGGGCCCCTCCGTCAGCAACTCCTGCTGTCACTACCTTCAGCCTGAGTCCAGACAGACTCCTCGGCCCCAGCCCGGCTCCCTGAGCCCTGCGCCACCACCATCTACCGCCTGTTCTATCAAGCGGCCTCCCTGGCCTCCCGCCTCCTCCCTTGCAGGCCGTCCTTTAACACCCACGGCTCCAGCCCCGGATGGTCCCCATCTCAGAGAAGAGCCCCCAGGCCCTGCCCTTCTAAACCACCTCCCCCACCCATTTTGTATCACATATTTATTCCCTTTTGTCCTCTGCCCCGCCACGGCAGACAGTATTTTTGGTCACCACGCTATCCCCAGCGCGTGGATCGGTGCCAAGCACGTTCCAGGTGCTGAATGAGGGCCCCCACGGCCAGGCCTGTGGGCTGGAAGGGCCCCGGACATACAAGGTGTGCGCCAGGAGCTTCTGCCTTTGAGACCTGTGTCCTGGTGACTTCCCCTTCCCTTTTGGGCATTGTGTCACATAGAGTAGATGCCTGCCCTCCTAGTCTGGGACCCCCTGCCCAGGACCTCCTTCTGCGGTCTAGTGGGCCTGGGACCACAGTTCCCCCTAACCCGGGGGTCAGCTGATTCTCACAGCTGACCCCGTGGCCTCCCTGCCCAAAGCCTTCCACAGCCCTGGCCCCCCATCAAATCCACACTCCTCCCCGCAAGAGCTCAGGCTCTTCTCAGCCCCAAGAGGAGAAGAGTGCAGGGCTGCCTGACGAAGGTGGGGTGGGAGTGGAGCTCTAGGAACCAGTGGCCCAGCCTGGCCTCCCAAGTCTGTGGACCCAACAAGGTGTCACGCATGAACCCATTACCCACATGCATGAAACAGGAGTCCCCAGGTTTCTGGGGAGCCTCTCACTTGCCGACAGCTTAATTGCTCAAACCCAAGAGACCAGCCCCCGAGGCCCAGTGGCTGCATGTGAGCCCAGGGGCTCAGTGCCCCTTCCCAGCCTGGCCCTCTCCCGCACGTCCTGAGAGCGAGCTATCAGTTTTGCCAGCTGGTTGCTGAAGCCCCCCCACGTCCCGACCCCCTTGCTCCTGGCTTGCTATCCAGTCATTGATCAGAAACACCTTTATATGTAAACCCGGGGAACAGGATGTAGGTCAAGGGAAATGAATCTGCTGGGTGTTTTGGGTTATGGGTCACTAGGACAGCACATGAGAGGTCCACACTGGAAGCTCCCAGCTGGCCTGGCTAGAATTAACCCCTAGAGTTTTCCTCAAGTGCCCGGGACACAGGAGGTGCTCAATGAAGTGGGGTAACTTGTCCCAGGGTGTCGTGATTATGGTAAAGAGAAGTCCTGCATCGCGTATTGTGATGCACCAGCCACCTGCATCTTCCAAAACACCTCTGGCCAGGAAACCCATATTCCACTCTGCATCACCAGGGTCCTGAGCTCTTGAAGTCCTGACAGCCTGAGACAGTTGGTCCCTTCTGTCATTTTTTAAACTTTAAAAAAAATTGTTACGTATGCGTGTAGTCATGGTAGTAATAAGGCTCACCGCATTCCTATCCTCCACCCCCAAAGAAAACCACTGAACTTTCAGCTTTTTTCTCTGCATTCACCTCCACATTTCTAGGTAACATGCTTCTATTGCGGTCTTGAATTTTCAGTTTTATGCATTATCTGCTGACTGGACAGTAAGAACTTAGCCCCATTATACGCTGCACATACTTTCCCTGTCCCGAGTTCTGTCATCAATTTTTGCCAGAGCAACATGCATCATTGGTATGTTTATTATTTGTACGCAATCACAGCTGAGTCACGTAAGGTCTATGGTTCCTCTTCCTTAATATTTTTTGTGTGGCATTAATAAACGGTGTATTCTTACTTGCTTCATTTTCTCTGTCAGACTCCTGCCCCATCCCTGGGACGGAAGCGTGGATCAAGGGTGGAGCCCTCAGCTCTGTCAGACGGCGGGCAGGCCTCACCCCCGGCTGCCTGGCACACTCCCGATGCCAGGCCTCGGCATTTGTCTCTGCTTACTCCTCTTTCCCTGGAGCCCTCCGGGCAGCTTTGAGAATGGCTGCAAAGGAGGTAATTCCCGAGGCCGCTGTAGACTATTCCTGGGCATCTCTGCTGCTCTGGTGCCCGCGGGGGTGCCCCCTCTCCGTACGCCTCCCACCCCCACTCAGCCCAGCAGGCTTCCTGTTCCTCACTGCGCCTTCTTTCCACCGCCCTCTCTTCTTGCGGTCAGCTCCTGCTGGCGCGAACAAAGCCTCCCAGATGAGCAGGAGGGACAAGGGGGGCACTGCCAGGCACCGCGTGTTCCAAGGCCACCGGACTCCTGTGCTCTCTCCCCACTTCTGATTTCCTGGAGGATCTTTCATCACCTTCAGTGACGGCTGTGTGGTCAACACTCTGCCTTAAAGGTGGTGAGGAGGGACACGACTCCCCAGATGTTTTTAAACACCTTAAGGCATACGAAGTGCCTCCTCTACACCTGAGTTCACACAGCACATCCATCATGCTGCTCCTCCCTCCAGATGCGGCCCCTCCCAGACCCCAGGACCCAGGACCTAGGCACGCCCAACCCACACCACAGAGGGGCCCTCAGGGCTGGTGCCCGTTTCTTCCCATCCCCCCCCCACGTAACCTCCTCGCTGCCGGCAAAGGCCTGGCCCAGCAGACACACCTCCACCAGGGCCAGGCCCCATGGCCTCCCAAGGCACGACCTCCCACAGAAACAAGGGGGGCAGCTGCGAGCCCAGGGCAGGGACAGGTGCTCTCTGCACACAAGAGCCACCTGCTCCCCGACCTCGTCCAAGCCCTGGCCAGGGAGACAGTCCACCATTTTTCTGGCTGTACAGGCAGCACTTAGGAGAACTGGCAAAACAGAGAAATCCAAACTTTCATACGATTGGTTTAATTTTTTTTTTCAGCAGGAGAAAAAAGAATAAAGTTACAAGATTCTTTTAATATTTTCACAATGTTAAAACTAAAACTGAGCTCTAGGCTATGTGTGTAAGTAAATCTAAAACACAAAAGGGTTAAATAAGATCTTCTCTTTTAAAGATACAAGAATTTAAGCTTTCCTTACATTTAACAAACTTCACAGAACAGATACTGCAGGGGACAAGCCCCCCCCCCCCCACCCCCAGCTCTACCACCAGGAAGTGAATATGGGCTGCAGCCCTGTGTGCCCCTGGGCTCCCCAGAGAGCCTGCTTCCCATCCCTGCCTCGAGGCAGCAGCGGCGGGGCCTGAGGAGGGCCGGGAGGGCGTGGGGGGGGGGGGGGCTCTTCGGGATCAGAGCTTGGCGGGGGGCCTGGGCGGGCCGCCTCACTGAGGATGGCCATGCACTGGCCAGAGGGCCGTGGCTTGACAACAGTGGTAAACGCGGGCAGACCTGGCCCCTCTGCCCTGGGCTGCCCTAGAGCAAGAGACACCGGTCTGGGTCCTGAAGCAAGAATAAGGCTGGAGATTTTGCAGCGGATTCCACTCTGGTGGGGGTGGGATGGGAGGAAGAGGTTGGGAAGAGCATGATTTCCTATTTCAGCATTCCGGACCAAAAAACATTTGTAGTTGCAGGTGTTTGGCTGTGAACTGCAGACAGTCGAACTGTTGGTCGTGGTATAAAAGGGAAAGTTTGCTGGGTTAAACTGTTCCAGTAGCCTGTGCGTGGGCAGATCCTAACCACCTCTGCAGGAACCTCCGACTCTCACCAGCCTAGACCATACGGGGTCTCTGGCCCACTCAACCCTGTTCAGGCTTTCCAGGGAATCTTAATCCTGTCTCCCCTCCCCGCCCCCACCAGATCGGTGAGGATTCCCTAACTTGGGCCAACAGGCCCATATCCACCCTCCCCACCTGGCCTGAGCTACCATGGCTACCGACTCCTCTCTGCCCGCAGGAAGCGGCACAGGCTGAGAAATGTGCCCTCCCACCCCCACTGCCAGAGCGAAGGTCCTTCTCAGAGCTGGGCCACGGCCACAAACCACTGTTCTAGACAGATCCCCCCGCTGCCCCTGGGACGCAGGCCGCCTCGCCTTCCCAGACTTGCTATGTGGTAGAGGTGGTCCCCTGGACTACGGAGCTGCGCAGACACAAGGGGCTGGGCCGTGGCACTGTCCTCTTGGCCCAGAGAGGGCCGGGCAGGCGGCCGCTGGAAGGGGCAGAGCCTGCAGGCAGCAGCTTCCCACCTGCTCCCCAGCCCTTCTACTGATTCCCGTCGGCTATGAAATGTCTTTTTAAAAACTCCCAATATAGAAATCTAGCTGCAGAGGCCAGTTTGTAGATCCTAGCCGCAGCTGCTGTGCTGTAATTAGCCTTATTTGATCAATTGCCAGATCCCTGCACTTGGCAAATGGCAAGCCAGAGCCAGTGGGGTCAGGTTGCTTCCCATGACCGTGGGTCCTGTGTAGAAAAGATAGGTCTCGTACATGGACTAGTCTTGAGTGGAGCTAATTTTCAAAGTGAGGTTATTGTTTCTCTTCTCGTGTGATGAGAGAGTTTTTTCATAGCAAGTCAGGTAAAAAATTTTCCTAAGAACCTGCCACCCCCCCCCCCCAATTCCAGCGCTGTGGGAGAGCGAAGCCACCACCCAGCCCAGCCACATGGCCAATCTCAACAGCCTCCTGTGGCCAAGGCACGCGTGGCCATCAGGTATCCTGGCTACTGGGACTAAGGATAAGTGAAGAGGTGAAAGGCCGAACATTAACCAGAGTTTCTGGCAAAGCCATGTGCGTCATGGGAACTTTAACACCAGCTTCTACTCCTCTATTAACTCAGAGTCTCCATCTGGAACACTTTCCGCTTAAGGCTTTTTATAAGTATGACTCCAGCAGTGACAGGTATGTGTTGTTTGAAATCCACTAGCCATGCTCAAAAAAAAATATTCTTCATGTTTTAATTTTATACAATGGCTAGCAGGCACCTTAGTAACCAGCCAGAAATCAATTTCAACCACCATCAACCCCTAAACTACAGTACCAGGATGGCTGGCTAAAGAAAGGAAACGGACTGGCTGTAGTCTGACGCGTGCCCAGTACAAGGTGTCTGGCTGACTTTGTCCTAAATAAGGCTAACATTAGTGAACTAAGAACAGCGTCATGTGGCGGCCATGCCTGGCCTTCAGGAGCACCCCTCCCCGATGCGCTGGCAGGAGCGCCCCACTTTCCGGTCCAGTTTCACCATTTTCATGATGGCTTCCTCTCGGCCGCGGCCCATGTGGTCAAACGTACAGTCATGCTGCTCGGGGAGGCGATGTAACATACAGAACACATAACCTGCAACAGTGGGAGAAGCAGAGAGGACACACTGTTAGGGTGGCCTCCAAACGCCCAAAGCCCAGCTCTCATTCTGGTCTGGAGGACAGGAGGGCAGGCGCGCCTGCTGCTGAAGAGAGTTTATCAGAGCGCCACCCACGAAGGGGCCCGCACCTTCCCATCTCCCAGCTCCTCAAGTCAGCCCAGGGGCCTCAGAATGTCCAAGGGTGGCTGCTCAGAGGCTGACTCTGCATTCAACACTGCTCCTGCCTGAACCCTGAAGGTGGAACCCCAAAGATGACTGCTGCAGTGAGACACACCCCCTTCCCTACGAGATGAGTGGGTTCTGAGCCCCCTCCTTCTTCACCAAACAGGCGGGAGGGCAGAGAGCTGCCAGCTCAGCACTTTCCCAGCTTGGGCAAACGAGTATCTACCACAGGACACCCACCACTTCTAGGAGGCAGGGTAGGAGGGAGCAGAAATGATTATGGCTTAAATTACATTCTACCTCCTGTATAGTGAGGGCTTAGGGGGATGGTGGGTGTGATCAAACCACAGCCCACAAGTGAGTGGAGGCTCTCAAAGGAAAATGGATTATTTCAAGTGCTGGAAAAGGTATTACATATAAATCGGGGAAAGAACAGAAATGTGCTCTAATCGCCAGCCATCTCAAAGGAGCCTTCTAAGTTAGATGCTTCTAACTCCACCTGGTAGGTTAGGAGGCTGCAGGGCTGCTCCTCTCTTTCTGGAGCAGAGACGTCAAGGGAGACACTGCTGGGGCTGGCAGAACAAAGGACCCAGGAGAGGCCCACAGAGCAAGGAAATGGTACAGGTCAAGTCTCTCTGGGAAGAAACAGTAAGAGGAGGCCCTCAGGGCATCAGTGGGAGGCTCAGAGGACAAAGGCAACAGAGCTGCCAAGGATGTGGCGCTTTCCCTTCCCATTCTGCTCAATCTCTAGAACTGCTGATGGGTATGTGGATGTGTGTGCAGGGGAGACAGCTGATGTCCCCTAGGTCTGTCCCTCTCTCTCAGGGAGGGGGAGGGGAGATCCAGGCTGGGAAGACACCAGCCAGTGCTGGCTGGCTCCTTGCCCCCGCTCACCCCATCAGTCCTATGTGGCCACACTTACAGGCCCCACAGGCCTACACCAGGTCCACAGGACCCACCTGTAGGCGAACCTTTCCTAAACCTCCTCTCGCCGTGCGCGTGGGCAGGCATCCCATCCCACAGCAGCCCTTCCAGGCCATTGCTCTCCTCACAAACGACATCTCTTCCCAGAGATTTCTTTCTTTCTTTTCGAGACTTCTTTTACACCTAGATCTCACTGCCCAGAGTGAATGGGTAGCCACTCCTTGTAAAAGGTGTGATGCATCCATCTCTACATCCTCAATTTCTTTTCTTATCAGAGCTAAAGGGTGGAGGCGGTTGATTTTAGAAGAACAGCATTAGCTGAAGCAAAGACAGAGTGGCCAGGACAGGCAACAGTTGTAAGATTCACTTCATCTAGAGAACATTCCTCAGCTGATACAGCCCTGCTCAGATGTCTTGAGCTCATACTGTGTACAGAGCACGTGCACATGGCCTGGGGGCCTGAGTGACCAGGCTGAGCCTGGACCATCCGCTGTGAGAAAAAACACATTATTAACTGCTTCCCAGGGAGAGCAGGGCAATATGTTTGACTCTAAATTGGGACTGGGTTTAAGAAAAAGAACAGAGATGAAATTTTTGTCTCCTGAGAAGCCAAGCTCCCACTTGGTCCAAAAACAAAGTTAAGATTAATGAGCTCATGTGTTATATTTACTGATAAGTTCATTACTCGAAGATATTGGATAGCAGTTGTCTCTGTCCTAAAGGACTTCCCAGCCTAAGTGTGGATGGCCTCAATATGCATCCTCCATCTAACAACAAGCACAATTGTCTTTTGGGAGCAAAGCGGGGGCGGAGGGGGGGCGGAGAGAGGAAGAACCTGCCGCTAAGTCAGGGCCTGGCGGGGGGCACCACAATATGGTGGCATGATGTATGTGTAGACATTTCTGTCACCAAGTCCTGACATATTTCTATAACCTCAGCATCTACAATAAGGGGTGGGAGAACCCCTGCTGCCCCTTCCTATTTTCAAGATACTGGGATGATGTAGGAGAGGGTCCCAGGCGCTCTTCTCCGCTTCTGATGAATGGTGCTGGCTGAATTAAAGTAGCAGGAAATGGATTCTCTCTGAAATTAACTCGGCCCTGGCTCAGCCTAACACCTCATTAGTCAAAGGCAGACTGGGGTGGAGGGGAGAGGCTCTACACTACACACCCCCACAACTTTGCTTAGCTTGCCTTCTGCTGGTTAGAGAGCTGCCACCTCGGGGGATCTGAGAACCCCAGGTTCCGTTTGGAAAAGGAAACAGGCCGTGACAACCACAGCAGCTGCCTGATTCTCTCTCTCTCCCTGCCCGAGGGTTCTCCAGCCAGCCAGAAACACATCGTTTCTCCATCCGAGTTCTGCGCACCTCTGTTAGACACAACTTGACACTTGGCTTTGATCTCTGAAAGGTGAGAATGAGTACACAGCAGCCATACTTGGGAGCGGCACGGGTACCAATTAGAATATACGGCACCGTCATTCCCTAGGGAAAACTCTGGGCAAATTCTGGAAAGCTGGCTGCCCAAGTTGCTGCACTGGCCGGCATAAATTAAGCTCAATCCCCTCTCCTGTCAGGGTCACTCACCAAAAGGAAGTTACATGCTGGAACTTGTCCCAAATGCTGAGTAGGCATTATCCACGGAGGGCAGCCAATCGGCTAAATGCATTTCGGTGTCAGTGGTGGGGAGTGGGCTGCTCTGGATACAGGGGAGGGCGGGAATGACCGGTGGGTGGGATGAATCTATGTCCTCTTTTCTTGGTACCCACAGATCTGTTTCCAGAAACCTCTGCAAGTGTCATGAACTTTCAATTACTCTCTGATTGGATTCTTTAGACCAAGCCGCATATAGAGAAATGAGTTCAGGCTGCTGGGGAAGATGATTGTTCTTAATTTCAGTGACGAACACCATTTTAAAGCGCCTGTCTGGGATTTACAGCCGCTGTCTGGACCAGGCGATCCTCCACACCGTTCATTAGCAACCAATTGGGGCCTTTCCAGAGAGGGTCAACCAAGGCAGTGTCCGAAGGGATGAAAGCACAGAGAACAATGAATTGATCAGCTGAGCTGCAATATGGGTTTGGTATCATTACCCGGGGTACCATGCAATTCTTTTTTCCCTGATTTAAAGAAGTTATAGATCAAAATTGAATTCACTCGCTCATTTGCATACAATCCATAGCCACACTCTCCGTATGGACCCACAGTTCAGCATCATGTAGTTTGAAAAATAATTTCAATATACTTTTGCGTACAATAGCTACATACCACATAACAGTACTTCAGAGGGATGAGGAGGGGGTGGAGAGTATGATTAAAAGGATGCTGATCCCCAACAGAGAAGGAAAACACCCAAAGCAAAAGTTTTTGAAAATATGATCTGCCTGCTAAATGTGGTTTAACCTCAGCCCTTTTGCCACATCAAATGACTGGCCGCCCTACTCCATAGAGCCCCGGATTACTGGTTTTCCATGACATTCTGGCCTGGGAGGCAGCTGCAGAGCTCCTATAAGGCAGCCAGAGTTGTCTTCAATAAATCTGCACAAAACACTCAAGAACTTGTGTGGGCATTTGTTTGCTGGCACTGAGGAGCAATTTGGGATGAGCCCTTGATTAAAAAGGGAGGCTGAAGAAGGCTCTATGAGCACTTTGTCCCATGGCCTACCCTCTTCCCATGCACGCCCCTCTCTGCCGGCCACTCCCTGGCTTCTGACAGGCCCTCCAGCATGTAGGAAGAGGGACAGGGGGCCGACCACAGCAGGTGATCCCAGTCAGCTCCTCCCTGCGAGCTGAGCTGGAAGGTCTCTAGCAGCTACGCCCTCAGTCTGCAAAAGCCGCCTTCAACTAAGCAGGCAGCATCAGGAGAGAAGAGGCTGCCTGCCTAGATGGCCACAGTGGCTGACCTACCCTGGGCTCATCCCAGGCTGTCGAAGCCTGGGGCTGTGGACAGTGAGAGATGGGGGATACCAGAAGCTTCCCTAAGTCTGTCACTATCACAGACACAGGATTATGGCATAAGGCAAGAAAACATAATTTAGGGACTATCTAACCCCCTCTGTCCAGAAAGGGTTTCTCCCTCACATGGCATGAGAAATACAGAAGTCAGCATTCAGGTCACTTGCCCTAAACAGAGAAGCCTGGGAGCATTTTGTGGGAGGACAGGCATTTTAATGGAAACCACACCTCTGGACTCAGCCCTCCGGATGTGGACCTGGGGCCTGCGGCAGCCATGAGCCATAGCCACATCAACCTGAAGACGCCCAACACCCAACGGCCCTGAAAACACATTCTCAGCACAAAACAGAACTGAGGCTCATTTCTCTAAGATTCACAAAGACCTGAAGTACAGGTTTCTAAAGATGCTCATTTTGTGGGAACCAAACTTCCGACCTGACCCTTCAGCTTTTAAAGCTAACATCTGTAAGTCATACTGTTCATCCTGGTGCCCTCATCCACAGTTAAAACCTCACATGTGCTTACACAGGGAGGGGTTTGGGTATTTTCAGACTAAACACACAGGACCAAGAACAATTTGCACAAATGCCATTATCAAAGATGACACCCAACACTTTGCTCAAAGTGCTATGAAAGCTGTAACAGTTTCCTGTTTCACTCACTCGTTTACAAAAATCCACAACAATCACTGCCCAAGAGGAACACTGGGAAGAAGGCTCCCCCAAGACCGTGTGTCCTTTACCTCTCAGTAGTGCTGGCAGGCAGGGCCCTGAGGGCAGCTGAACCAGAAAACCGCCTCACCACCTGCCAGCTCAGTCCTGCTGCTGCTCCCCACCCACAAGCCAGGGGACATGCCTAATGTACTGGGGGACAGGGCAGGTGGGTGGAGAAGCTGGGGGCAGAGGGAGGGAGGCAACCTTACATTCTGCAAGCAGTGCCCACCCTTGGCTGAGGTCCTGTTATCGCCAACACCCCCGCCCCAGCACTTCCCTCCAAACTCTAAGAATTAAGCAGGGAGGGGTTGGAACTTTTTTCATGGAATTTCCTAAGGGAGATGAAGAAAGCAATGCCAAAATCCACATTCAAAGTCTGAGTCCTTGACATTTTTATTCAATCCCTGCCAGGCAGAAATGCTGCTTATCGGCTTCATCTTGGAGTAAAAAGCACTATTTATTTATTTTTTTAAAGATTTTACTTATTTATTTGACAGAGAGACAGCACAAGCAGGGGGAGAGGCAGAGGGAGAAGCAGGCTCCCCACTGAGTAGGGACCCAATGCGGGGCTCAATCCCAGGACCCTGGGATCATGACCTGAGCCGAAGGCAGACGCTTAACGACTGACCGACCCCAGGCACCCCTAAAAGGCACTATTTAAAGTTGGCAAAGCTGGGCAGCCCCGAATACTTTTGGACTTTAGTTAATTAAACATTTCTTTTCTTTTCTTTTTTTTTTTTAAGATTTTATTTATTTATTTGAGAGAGAGAGAATGAGAGACAGAGAGCACGAGAAGGAAGAGGGCAGAGGGAGAAGCAGACCCCCTGCTGAGCAGGGAGCCCGATGCGGGACTCGATCCCGGGACTCCAGGATCATGACCTGAGCCGAAGGCAGTCGCTTAACCAACTGAGCCACCCAGGCGCCCTAAACATTTGTTTTCTTGCAGATTCCATACACACACCCCCCTCCCTTGAAGGCTCACCCACAGTGGCAGTTTTAGTAAAGTCACAGACCAGGGCAGGCCTCAGCTCCAGGTGTTTGGGTGTTTTTTACCCTCACTTATAAGAAATATCTTACATTTGTCTTGCTCATTTGAATTTCAAACTGCCAAAGGTTCAAGGAGAAACTAAAAATCCTGACTCTGGAACGCGATCCACGGGTGTGCAGCCGGACGTGGCAGCGTGACCCCCGTGTGCTGCTGTGTGCTGCTGTCTGTGCACACACGTCTGTCCGGTGTGCCTGCCGGCCAGCCCCCAAGCCTCTGCTGGCTGTGGCGCGGTGCTGGGGCCTAGGCAGGTGTGTCCAGTGAGGAGGGAAATCAGAGACTGCTCCTACACATGAGCACGGGCTCCAGCAAACAGAACCTACCTGAGACCTCCCAAAGCTTCCTGAGAAACCCAGGTAACGGACACTCCAAATCCCACTTCATCAATAGGCACCACTTGCGATCTACGTGCCTATCTGAAGAACAAATGACAAATATGCCTGACCCATGTGTCTGAAATGACCAGGCAAGCTCGTTAGAAAAAAGAATCACATTTTTTCCAGCGAGGTAAAAGTTTCTTAAAGCTCAGGACAGCACACTGACCTCATAGCTCATTTGTAAGTACATGCTGGGAACAGCAGGTGGCTACAGGAAAGCTTGTTGGGAAGCATTGGCCATTTATACTCCCACCAGCAGCAATCCCGGATTACACCACATCCACTGACCCAATGCCCAAGGCAGAATTTGTAGCACAGAAATGTATTAAAGGATCTTAATGCATTTTATTTCATCAGACCCACGGTACGGGCAAAGCAGCTGCAGGTGTTTCGGGAATGGACTGTGTCTGCTTTACATTCTCCTCCACGTCTGGCTTTGCAAGGTGGAGGGAAAAGCATCACACTCCAAGAAACAGAACTGGATATCCTGGCTCACAGAGTTGGCAGATACAGTGCTTAGCTGGGCTGGGGGAGAGAATGGGTGGATGGGCGTCAGTATGTCCGTTCTTCAGAGGGAAGGAGAACTTGCAATTTGGAAGAGCCCATTCTATTCAACAATTTAATAAAAACCAGTAAAACATACCAAGACAATGCTAAAACAGAAGCAATCGTCTGTTTTCCCCCAAATCAATTATGATACCATTCAGACACAAGCTAAATGCTAGAACAAGAGGCAGTGTGGCAGAAGGCAAAGATCTGGGGGCCCCTGTGTGAGGAGCTCCTCGGGCAGCTGTGCACATTCAGCAAACGGCTCAGGGAGAACAGTCAGCAGGAGCAGAGAGAAAACGGTCCAGCGTGACGAAGCTCCCGACGCAGTCTGCACACATGTCATTTTAAAAGAATAAAAAATTCACCCCTCTTGGTATCTTTTACTGCTCTCTAGACGCTCCCTTCTTGCAAAAACTCGAATGACCTCTTTCTCTGCTCTGGGGGGAACATGTGCCCTGTTCCAGTAATGTCTCCTGTCACCCAACTCCGGCAGCCTCCCTTTGCCTGTCCTTCAGAGAACAAGTCCTGCCGCCCTTGGTTCTTGCCTCCCCCCAGGAAAAACCTAGTCCTATTTTTGGCACCAGGGGTGGGAGGTGGGGCAGGGCACCTGCACCATGAAGGATACTTTGTCATCGACTATGACTTGTGAGAATCCCCCTCCAAGCAAGCCCTGAAACACCTCAGCGCAAAAGAGAAGGGGCTGGCTGCAGGCTCACATTCTGCTAGGCTGTTTTACCTACAGATGAACATATATTTAAAAACTAAGAGAAAATGGCTCTAGGAGGTTTTTGCCACAGGAATAATGACTTGGTCCTTCAAACATCATTTCATGTCAGTGGCTGAGAGCAGGGAGTATTAGCCTCTTGGTACCTCGGGCAGTTTTAAGGATCGGGAAAACCCTAGGAGGTACTGGTACTCCTGGCCTCCTCTCCATCCCCTCCCCACCCACAGCTCCAGCCTCTCAGGGTCTCAGGAGAATAGTAAGGTACTGGCAGGAAACTTCTATTTCTTGGGTGACCTTATCCTCCTCTCAGCAGACTCGAGATTTGTTTGCCTTTCTCTTTCAACATTACCTTGTCCTTTAAAAGATTACTTTCGCAAATGGAGTGCTCTCCTAGAAAACCAGCTCCAAAGCTGCAATGGAGGCAAGAAAAAGGGCCCCACCCATCCTACCCAAGAGCCACCAAGGGCACCGTTTGGGCGTACAGGAGCAACTCAGCTACCAGGCCTGCCAGAGAACTGTGGCCTGTTTAGCCATCCCTGAAGACGACACTGGCAAGTCACAGAGTCTCAGGGGGCCTTGGACTGTAAATGCCATGTGTGTCCAGAATAACACTTGGAAAAGAAAGGATTACTTCCCCCATTTTTCTCTGTTGCCCTTCCAATTCATATGGCGAGGTCATGGGAGAGTACAAAGATGACAGACTGGAATTGGGAGAGATCTATGGCTTAGTCCCACCCTTGCTGCTATGGCAAGTCCCATAAACAAGGGTAACCTCGAGGTCTCTTTCTGGATAACCCAGCGAGAAGCTTGTGCTTTGGAGCCAAAGTACTGGACTCAAGTTCCAGCTACACTGCTCTGACAGTTGTGTGATGCGACTAAGTCATTTAACCTTTTAGAGCCTCAGCTGTGCCTCTCATAAAATGGGGTTATGGACACGAAAGCAGCCAGTGCATGGAAAGCCCCCAGCGCAAGGCAGTTGGCTGCTGCTGGGATGGCTCTTCCGGCTTTTGTCACCCCCTTACCTTACACGGTACAGCTAACACACTGGGGGCCCCCCTGCCCTGCTCCTTCCTCCTCTCCTCCCTTTCACCTCTCTCCATCTACTCACTCCCTGCTTTCCTTCTCCTAAGTGAACTGCTACTGACAAAGGAGAATGAATGTGGAATCTTCCTCTGAACGTGTGATGCACAGTGTCGTCTGCCCCTCTCCACAAACCTCTTTGTACAAACTATAAATAAATGCACAGTAAGTGACAAGCTCAGTAAAGACTTCTGTTGAAGATATGCAAATTTTAGGGAAACTTGATTTAAATCAAGACTACACAGGGCAGCCTAGAAAGCACTCACTGGTCAGGGACACCATGAAAGGGACTTGGAAACTTTCCAAGGACAGGGGAGAGTAGCTCCTCTGCTCCTGTGGGGGCTTCTCCGCAGGATGGCTGCAAGTCCGGCAAGCCTCTCTCACAAGCAGAGGCAGAGCGTGTGTGTGTCCCCGTTTGGTCCCGTGCGGGCTGCGTGCTGAAGAGCCCGTGTCCATCTCCCTGATACTGTGGGGCTGGGAACTGCAGTGAAAGGAGGAACGAGAGAAAGGAACGGGCTCTAGACACTCGGAAACCAATTATGCTTTTATCCAAACTGTGCCAGTGACACATGCGCTGGTTTGGTGCTTCCTTTAAGAATGAAAAGTCTCTCTACGTGCCTCTTGTTTTCACCACATTAACTCAAAAAGGTCATTCTGAGGACCTCAAGAGTATAAGCACGCTCTTCTCTATTTTCACAAAATTTAAGCCTTAAAGTCACACGTCCCACAACAGATATCTGCTGTCCACTGTTCTAAGCACATGTAGAGAGGAGGGCAGACGGAGAATCTGGCTTCTTGATTCTCCATTTTTAAAGTTGTTAATTTAAACACACCCTCCTCTGGAGGGCAAGAGGCTTCAGTGGCAGAATGTTTTAGCTGTAGACAGTTCAGATTTGAAAACAGACTATAGACTAGAGATAGTTAAAACCCCCACTGAATGGACGACCCACCCTAGGATTCTAGAGACTTATCTGGCCGGGTGGGAGGAGCTGACCTCACAGCCCAATTCCCTTTCACTTGGGAGAGTGGGTGGGGAGGGGGCTCAGATATGGTTACAGCCTGGCCATATAACAAACGCCATGAATGGACCCTGCTCACTGCTAAATCCGATGGGCCCTTCTCAGTTCTCCTTCATAGCGTCTGGAACGCTTAACTACCCCCATGGGCTCTGTGACTGCTCCCCGGGGCACAGGCTGCTTTCCTTGTTTTTCTTCTCCTGCGCTGGTAGCTCCTCATCTATTGTCCTGTAAGTGTTAGAATTACTCAGTGCTGGACTCTCTTTTTGTCTTACCCCACACTTGCCCCAAGGTTTCAAACCCTAACCATACATGCCAACCACTCTGAAATTTCTCTCTCTGGCCCAGACCTCTCTCTTTGGAGCTCTATGCCTCTGGATCCAATTATCTACTGGATATCTTGGATAGCTTGGATTTAAGGTGTCCAAAATGGAACACTCGATACTTCTTCACAAACTTCTTCTCCTTCAGTGTCCCCCACTCTAAAAGAACAGGCTCATCCTGCTGCCCGTGGCTCATGACAGAAACCTAGGTCATCACTGGCATCTTCCTCATCCTTCATATTCAACTACCAAATCCTATGGATCCTATTTCCAAAATTCAAATTCCTTCTCTTCCTTCCATCTCTACCGCCACCACCCAAAGCCACCAGTATCTCTCGCCAGGGCTACTACAATAGCCTTCTCTGGGTGGTTGCCGACCTCAAATCCATCCTGCTCACAGCAGCCACAGTGATTCCACACACCCGTCTCTGATAATCTCACTCTTATTTAAACGCTTTAATGGTTTCCCAAGAATGAAAGTCAATTTCACCACCTTAGCTCACTCTCATGCCATTCAGCTCCGACCCCTGTGTACTCTGTTCACGATGCTGCCCTAACCAAATTCTGGCTTCTTCAGCTGCAATGCCTTTTCCTCAGGAAGACCATCTAGTCTAGGGCCCCATTATATGCTTTTCATGGCATCCTCATCTTTTCCTTGAAGCACTGGTCATAATTTTAATTGTAGGTATCATTTGTGTGCAATTTTTTCATTTAACTTATTTTCCTGACTAGATTTCATGAAAGCAAGGACCATGCTTCTGTAATTTAGTGCCTAGAACAGTGGGTGATTCACTCAGAATATTTTGACTGAATGAATGAAGGAGAGGTTAGTTACAGACAGTGTTTTCTGAAGCTCTGGGGATAAGTAAAAGCCAGTCAAGAGCTCAAATGGCCAAATCCAATCTGCTCACCGTCACCTCTCAACAGCATTTGTCTCCTTCTCCCTCTCTCGTAGTATCTCCCGCTTGGCTTCTGTAGTATTCTGTGATATTCCTGATCTTCCACCTTGCTGGTTGCAGCTCCCTGGAATCCTTTATTGGTTTCCCTTCTGAAACCACCACAGAAAGTAGTACTCTTACACTTTCATATATTCCTTCCTTTAAGTAAATTTCATCCAGACCCAAAGCTTCAAGTATAGTCTAAATACTGATGCATCTGGAATTTAGATTTCATCCACAAATTCCTCCCCTAAACTCCTATGTCCAACTTACTACTTGACAAACACACCCAACTAGATTGGTTAACAGGAATCTCAACTGTAACATGTTCAAAACAGAACTTCTAATCCTCTTGACTCCTGTATTAGCTGGTCTCCTAATCTTCCCTGCCTCTATGAATGATTCCATATCCACACAGCTGCTCAAGCCAAACCTAGGACTCCTTCTTGACTCCTCATTCCCCTACTCCTCATACCAACTTTATTAGTAGTCTCGTTGGATTTATCTCTAAATGATGTTCTGAATCTGCCCTGCTTCTCCCCATCATCTCATGGCAAAGGTCCTGTGGCAGGAATGAGTACAGCATGCTGACAGAACAGAACAAAGGCTAGTAGGGCTGGGATGGAGTGAGGCCAAGCCTCCACCATGGCTAGCAAGAGCCCACAATGAGTTGCCCTCTTCTTCCTTTGCTGCCCACCAAGCCTTTTCTCTCAGAGTGGTTAAAGGGATTTCTTTTCTTTTCCTTCTTGGTAATTGACTTAGAATGTACTTTTTAAGTATTTGTTAATTAATTTGTATTTGAATAGGTAATACATGAATATAACAGAAATTCAATTTGCATGAAATAATATTCAGCAAAAAGTAAGTCTCCCACCCCATTCTCTGTTACTCTCCCCAGAGGCAAAGCAACCACGACTACCAGTTCTTATGTATTCTTGATAGTCTATACACAAGCATTATGTTTATCTCCCAGAGGGACAGAAATGTAATATAAAATGTAAATCAGATCACGCCACTCCTTTGCTTAAAACCTTTCAATGCCTTCCCACTACTTTTAGAGTTAAACTCTAACTCCTTACAAAGGCCTACTACCCCCCGCTTCTAGTCCCGCTTCTCCTCATGCACTGTGCTCCAACCACACGGGCCACCTTTCTGGTCCTGATCTGCCTAAGTTGTTCCTGCCTCAGACCATCTCACTGTTGTTCTCTTGATCTGGGGCACTTTTCTCCTAGTTCTCTGAATGGTTCTCCCAGCTTTTCCGTCTCAGCTCAGCTTTCACCTCCTCCAGATACTAGCCTCTCACCCCTCCTTGCAGCTCCCTTCCCCTCCTTGCCCTTCTCTTTTTCTGTCATCCTATAATTATACCAGAGCACTTGCTCCCATCAGGAAGTACCTTGTTTATCTGTTCCCTTGTTTACTGCATCTCTCCCCCAAAGAATAAAAGCACCATGAGGTCAGGGACTTTGTCAGTTTCATTCCTGGCTTTTCCTCTGGAACTCAAGTAAGTAGGCTGAATAAATAAATAATTTGAGTCAACATCTGACTCATTAAAAATAAAAGAAAATTACTTCTAGCAATAAAACAATGTTTAATGCTGGTAACTGTGCCCCTCCCCACCACTCCTGGAGAGGAACACCATCACACAGCCTACTTCCAATTACCCGGGTGAATAGGAGCACCGTGAGCACAATCTAAAACTATTAGTGTCTGGCTTTGGATATATTCTGTTGTTTTGCAGTAGCAGGTTTACTTTCCTAATTATGCTTTTCTATTGCCATTATTAATATGAGCCTATATTCCCTGAGCTCACTCTGAGAGGCAACCCAGAAATGTCCAAGATGGCATGAGATGCTCTCCTGGAGTTAAAACTTTGCTGTAACTCATGATCACAAACGAGCTGAGTACAGATAATGAAGAACTGAACATAATCACCCAAATTCCCACTGACATTCATTTCCTACTCTACCCTGGTATTTGGTCAATTACTGTAGATTCTGTGGAAAATTAATCCAGAGCTAACAGTCCAGTTCAAAGGAAGAGCAGTTTAATTGATACAGGAGTATTAACACCAACCTGGCCCTTTAATTTGTAGATCTGGAAACTATCCCCTTCCCAGGTGCACCTGTAACATTGCAGTGCGTGGCTCTACAGAGCACATGTCATCCTATGTTTTAATCACAAGGACGCACAGACTCCACCGTGTGCTGACTCAGAACTTCCATCTCCCAGGGGCCACGGGGCTGACGTGGTTCACGAAGAAGAGCACGTGAGTGTGTGGAGAGGCTGACGGGCTCTCCACAGCAGTACTAGACAGCTGCTAGACAGCATAGCCCAGGGAGGAAGAGACCTGCTCAGCTCCTCAAGGCACGAGTGGGCTACCCGAAGACTAAGCCTCCATTACCCACAGGAACAGTCTTCAACCGCAGTAGCCGCTGCCTGCCAGCCCCCAGCCTACGGCCTAAGAACAACCCATCTGCATCAAAGCACTATCTTGCTTGTTATTTAGAAAACTGTGGTCACGGGGAGCATCTAACACTTGCATGGCAGCCCCCGAGTACTGCTGTGGAGAGCCCGTCAGCATTAGTGAAGTGGGCCTGGCTGTGTGCTGCAGAAGGGAGCCCCAGAGGCCATGCTGGCTGTCTGCCAGTCACCCACCGGGACACACTGCATATGTCAGCACGTACAGCAGTGGGTGAGGCCCCATGACCATGTACTAGGAGGTACCCAGGGCAAAGGGGGATACTCCTTGTCATCCCCTCCTCCCAACGATGTTCCAGGCGCTGGATTGAGAATGGATTGAGAATCAACTAGACAGACAGTACAGGTAGCTCAATCTCTCAACTCCATAGGCAACAATACAGAAAGAGAAAGTCCTTCAAATCTCAAGAAGAAAGAAAGGAAGAAGCAGGGGCACCCTCTCAGGCTCACTCTACCCCTTGAGTAAATGCCAACTGATTTCCCACACCCACCACACCTCCATTTCTGCCCTCTTTCCATTTCTTTGCATTTCTGGTCCTTCTCTACTTTGTTTTCTTCCTCTTTCTTTCTACCACCTTTCACCCCGGCTTTTCTGTTTCTCGAGGCGCCTCAGTAGCTGTGGTTGCCCTGACACTTCTGGACTGCAGGCTCAAGGGCAGGCCAAGCTTGGTGATGGTGGCGAGTATCCACACCGTGCGGCTTCTACGTGTGCACTTCTCGTCTGTCTGTAAAGCATGCGGGAGAGGACTTCATCTCCTACTCGATTCTGCCTAACTCTGATAGGGATGGGAATGATGTCTGTTCCAACAAGGATATGTGGAAAGGTGAGCAATTTCCTAGAGAAGCCAGCTGACCCAATTATTTTAGACACTCATCCACCCTTTCCAGTCTTTGGCCCCTGAACTCTGTTCCAACACTTCACGGTGAGTCTCGACTACCCAAATCTGCAGTGTGACAGCTCTTCTTCCCACCAACTTGGCACCTTCTCTCAGCACTTACTCCCTGCCTATCCAGCACATGTATGTTGTGAGTCTCTGGTCTCATGCACTTCATGGGTCCTGTCCCAGGGACACTCTCCCTCGTGGCACTGAGTTTCAGAGACTGGTGACACCAAGCACTGTCTGACAGCCTACAACCCACAAACACTGTGATAGGGCTCTGGTTAGTGGGCAGATGTACTGAGTGCTAAGGTTGCCTTCTCCATATCTGCCTTCCAAACGATGGCAATGCCCCCCAAACGCAGACTCTCTTTTGATAACAATGGCTACAATATCAACCAACACTGCAGAGCTTGTGTTGCTATTTGTCACAGTCTTATTCAGGCTCATTGCCTGCAACAAGATAGCAAAACTTGAAGTGGTGAGGCTTTTCTTAGAGTCTGTATCTCTGGGACCCAACAGCTGAGGAGTAAGGACTATCACTGATCTTATCAGAGCCTTGGTCTGCTTAGGTAAAAGCACTTTCCAGAAGCAGAAACAAACTTCATTGATATTGATCTCTTCAGAGAAAAGGTGCTATAGAAATATCATCTAATAAATAAAGGATTCAGGCTCCAGTGTTGGGCTGTCAGTCCAGCAAGGAAAAGAAGCTATCAGGCTCAAAGAGTCAAAAGTATTTATTGGTCATTTGTGCACTGTTTACAGAACTCTATTCTAGGGGCTGGGTGGAGGAAAAAGAAAAGAAAGAAGTCACAAGTTCCTGCCTTTAAAGACAGCTGGAGATGCACAGAGAGGAAAACAGCTGAAGGACACAAGAAGCAAAGCAAGAAATCAACTGCAAATAAAATCAATACAACCCAGCTATGTGCAATAAATCAGGGGCACCGAGGAGAGGTCAACTGCATAAGGTATCCTGGAGGAGGTAAGTTTTCAAGGAAAATGAGGACATGAATTAGCACTCAAGAGAAAATGGAATGTCCACATCAATAAGAATTAAGTGCCACCATGTCTCTTATCACCCAGGCACACTGGGAGACAAAAAGGTGGCAACACTATGGACCCTGTCCTCCAGAAGCATCTTATCTAGATGGAGTGACAAGTGGCCCATGGGGCACCACTGAAAACAGTGCACAGGGATGACTCATTAACACCATCTCAAGAGGTTCTCACATAGTTGGCTGCCTACGTTTGTACCATCCATTGTTCAATAAAAAGCGTCTCTGAATTGGGGAAGTGCTTAACAAATGGGCTAAGATTGGGGGCGCCTGGGTGGCTCAGTTGGTTAAGCAACTGCCTTCAGCTCAGGTCATGACCCTGGAGTCCCGGGATCGAGTCCCGCATCGGGCTCCCTGCTCGGCAGGGAGCCTGCTTCTGCCTCTGACCCTCCCCCCTCTCATGTGCGCTCTCTCTCATTCTCTGTCTCAAATAAAAAAAAACAAAAACAAAAACAAAAACAAATGGGCTAAGACCTATACGGCTGAAAATAAAGGTAACTCATGCTGCTATCTCCTCACTGCTTAGGACGCCCATGGGCCAGCAGGGGACTTGAACAGTGAGGGATTCTGGGAGCTCAACAAATCTGGACTCACATGCCAGGTGCTCCCTTAGTATTTCTGAGTTACTCAACCTCAAAGCTTGAGTTTTCTCTTCTGTCAAAATGTGGTACCATTTTACAATAATGCTTTTATCAGGGTCAAGTGATTTAACACAGGAGCAGGCATTCAGTGTATAGTAGGTACTCAATAAAGCTGTTCTTTTTCTGGGGTGTCTGGGTGGCTCAGTTGGTTAAGCACCTGCCTTTGGCTCAGGTCATAATCTCAGGGTCCTGGAATGGAGCCCCATGTCAGGCTCCCTGCTCAGTGGGGAGTCTCCTCCCTCTGCCTCTACCCCCCCACCCCCTCTTGTGCTCACTCTCTCTCAAATAAATAAAATATTAAAGAAAAAAAAAACTGTTCTTTTTCCTTCACCCAGAGGCTCACAACTGCACAGAGTTCAGTCATTCAACTCAAATGTTTACTAGGCATCACTGCACTCTACTACAGCAGGAGCCACCAAAGAACACTATATGGTCCCTGTCCTCCAGTGCTTATGGTCTACAAGGACAGAGAGTTCTGAGAAGTACAGCAACAGAGGTCAACCACAGACTTCACAAGAGAGAAGACTTTAGCAGTCTTGGGAGATCAGCAGGTAAAGAAGGGTTTTTGTTTAAAAAGACACCCAGATTTTGTGAGGTCCCCCGATGAGGAAGACTGTGGAGACCCTGAGCCCACTCTGGCATTCCTATACCCCACTTTAGTTCCCGATGTCCCCACACTAGTTCTTTAGTCCCTATGAATGGACTTGCTACTGGAGGAACGGGGTGCTGGAAAGCCAACACCCCTGTGTTCAAATATCTGAAGAGCAGGCTTACAGGGGAGGAAGATGATTTGTGACACGTCACTCTGGAGCACAGAGTGAGGAGAAATAAGGGCATGTTCTATAAGGAGGCTGGTTCTAGGTCAGCAAAGGAAGCACCTAGGCAGTCTAAGCTGCCTGGCAATAAGACACGCCACACGCCCTCTGGGCTGAAGATGTGCACAGCAGCTGGATTACCTGCCAGGGACCCGCTGACGTGGCTTTGGTGTCAGTTCGGGGGGCTGGACTGGCACCAGATGGATAACTTCTAAGTCACTTAAGTACTTGGATTCTATGCCAGAGTGTGACAGGTTAGGCAGGAATGAGAGACTGGTGTGGTTGTCTACAACAGGGGGTCTGTAAGAGCTCATCTTATTCATGTACAAGATGAAACACAGGTTTTATTTATGCAAACACACTCATCCCCAAAGTTAAGTATTTAATTAAACCATAAGCTTATCAAATATTTTTAATTAGACCAAGCAAGCAATGCTACCCTATCTGATAGTATATATGTCTTATCTGCTTCCCACCCCCTGCCAATAAAAATTCAAGGCAGATAAAAGTATGTAACAATAAATAATGCTAAGGTTCCATATCTACACCTTATTCCTTCAGCCAAATATTCCATTGGGAAACCCTCAGGTTGCACATGTACCCTTGCTTCACGAATATACATGGAAACTGGCCCAGACACTCTCCCATTCAGCCGCTTGGGCCTGCCTTCAAATACTACTACAAAAGAGCTTTCCCCTAAAGATAACCAGCAGGCTCACCAGCACACCACATTTCTGTGACTTCCAATTTTTCTTGTACATTATCAGTCAACATTGTCTGGGTACCACCATAGGCCACATACTCAATTAAGGGCAGTGGGAAGCTACAGAATAACACGTGGGCCTGATCCTTGAGGATTTTAGAATCTAGCAGAGGAAAGGAGATCAGTGGAGAAAGGCATATGCTAAGCATTTAGAAGATGTAAATCTCTAAGCAAAAGAGAATGGAGTTGACTAGATCTGATATAAAACCTCTATGATGTGGATCACCTTACTTGAAATGTCCAGTAATTATATTTGGTCTTAAATTACCTTTGTATTTCCTATGGGAAAAAATGAGCTATTAAGTGTACAGAGAGTATCAAACATTGGGGTATATTAGAATTACCTGAGCAACTGCACTTTTTTTTTTTTTAAAGATTTTATTTATTTATTTGAGAGAGAGAGCACATGAGAGGGGGGAGGGTCAGAGGGAGAAGCAGACCCCCTGCTGAGCAAGGAGCCCAATATGGGACTCGATCCCGGGACTCCAGGATCATGACCTGAGCCGAAGGCAGTCGCTTAACCGACTGAGCCACCCAGGCGCCCCAGCAACTGCACTTTTACTTTCTAAAGAAGCATCCCCTTCTATCCAGGGACTCTGAAGTGCTGGTCTGAGGCCCACATTTATCAAGAAGCCCTGCTCATAAGGGAATCACACTAAGAATCTACTCAGAAGACTGGGAGCGTCTACTAGCATACATTTGCATACAATGTACAGAACACAAATTAGTTTAACTATGTACATCAAAGGCCTTGGAAAGGACATTTCTTTGGCAAAAACTTTGTGAACAATTTGTTGTCAATTTGAAGGGAAAAAATTTTAAATCCTATTATTTTGACTAAATACTACTTTATTTATCTTTACTATACCAATGGCCTAGTTTGGTGACATTTTGCTACAAAGGGTCCTCAGAAGAGTCCTGAGTCCTGAGCAAGGTTTTGGAGGCCAAACTAAGACGAAGCAAGAACAGTTAGGTGTATTAACTCGAAGGGAAGACCAAGAAATCTGGGTACTTCAAAAGACACAAGTGAGATTAAGTGGAGACAAGCAGACATCCAGGATGTGATGAAGAGCTGTAGTTAGGAGGGCCCAAGACCTCTGTGATGGGAGGGACACTGCTATGAGCACTCACCATTACGCAGACACTCTTCAGTCCCTGAGGTTTATATCAAAGGCTGCATGAAATACCAGAATTTCGCACATAGGTATGATGTGAGGCTAGTGGCAACCTTTCTGATCTCCCGTTACCTCTACAGAAAAAAGGTGGGGTTGGGATGAAATGACTACTAAGGCTCCTTCTAATCCTGGTGGTATGTGACACTAGTATCCATCTACACACAAATTTTTGCGACTGTGTCTTGTGGTAAAAGCATTTAATTCAAGCAAAGTATTTCCAAGCATCTCTCAGAGTGGTTTGCTTTTATTACCTCAAGTGAGAGTAACCCAGAATAGCATCTTGGATGTCTATTATGACATTGGTTTGATGAAAAGAGGAATACTCTCAGGTCACAGGCTTTCCCCATTAGAGATGGACAAACACAGAGAACTGTGAGCAAAGGGAATATGCTTCAACTGTAAACAGAAATGAATTCATGAGATGGTAAAACTTTGAAAACAGTGTTGCTGATCTTTTTTAGGCCACATGGTGGCTCACCCTGGGCTATATCATCTGCTTTGGGGGAATGTATCTGAATATTTACTGTTTTCCTAGAATGCATTCAACAGCTACAACCATTAAAATTTGTCAGGGTAAGGGGCAGAGGTGGGGAACAGCTATAAAAAAACCTACAGCAGATGGGGTGCCTGGATGGCTCAGCTGGAAGAGCATGCAACTCTTAATCTCAGGGTTGAGTCTGAGCCCCACACTGGGTGTAGAGATTACTAAAAAAATAAATAAAACTTAAAAAATCTACAGCTAAATCATACTAAGTTGCAAAAGATGGAATTTTACCTAAGATCAGGGAAGAGACAAGGAGATCCATTCTCAACACTTCCAGTCAACATTGTGGTAGAGATCCTAGCCAGTGCAATAATGCAAGAAAAATAAATGACAGACATAAAGATTGAAAAGAAGCTAAACTGCCTTTATATGCAATGACATGATCATGGATGTAGAAAATCCTAAGGAATCTAGAACTAGTAAGTGAATTAGCAAAGTTGCAGAATAAAAAATCATATGCAAAAATTGTGTTTTGAAGTGATAGCAAAGAACAATTTGAAAATAAATTTTAAAAATTCTATTCACAATAGCATCAAAAAATTAAAATACTTGGGAATAAATTTAACAAATGATGTATACTGAGAACTACAAAATATTACCGAGAAACTAAAGACGACTTAAATAAATGGATATACCATATTCATGTATTGGGATATTGTTAAGATGGCAATTCTGTAAATCTTTTTAAATGGTGAAGATACTGGAGCCTGGGTGGCTCAGTCGGTTAAGCATCGGACTCCTGATTTCAGCTCAGGTCACGATGTCAGAGGGATCCTCTCTCTCTCCCTTCTCTCTCTGACCCTCCCCTCCCACGCTCTCTCTCTTAAAAAAAAAAAAAGGTGAATATACTTGAAGTATGGACTCCTCACAAAAGAAGATATGAGTGACCAAAAAACTTACAAAAAAGATACTTAACATCACTAGTCAACAGGGAAATGCTTGATGGGAAATTAATACACCACAGTGAGGTGGAACCACATACCCACTAGAATAGCTAAAGTTAAAATAAATGGCAATATTAAATATTAACAAATTATGGGTAAACAGGAACCCTAATATACTGCTAATAGAATTTTCTTAAAATGCAAAATGTACACTGGTCTTTCAACCTGGCAGTTCCACCTCTGTATCTACCTAAGAGGAATTAAAACATATATCCACACAAAAACTTGTTCATGAATATTTATAGCAGGATATTCAAAATATCCCCAAACTGGCAACAATCTAAAGGTATGTCCACTAGTAATGGATAAACTCATGTGATATCCATACAATGAAATATTACCCAACATTAAAGAGGAATGAATGAACTACTAATATGTAACAATGTGGATCAATCTCAAAAACAACACATTATGTACACAGACAAGACTGTATACATATCCTGTACGAATCCACTCATATTAAAATTCTACAAAAGGCAAAATTATACCAACAGAAAGCAGATCAGTCAGTGGTTGCCTGAGGCTGGGGTAGGGAGTATAGGGACTGACTAAAAAGGGGCACAATGGAAATTTTAGAGATGATTAAAATCATTCTAAAATTTGAATCTGGTGAGGGCTATACAACTTAAATTTACCAAAACTCACTGAACTGTAAAACAGGTAAATATTATGGTACATGAATTCTATCCCCAAAAATCTGTTTAAAAACAAAAACAAAAACAAAAACAAAAACCACCATGCACACTTTGAGGGACAAAGAATTAACTAAAACTACTTACTCTTGGAACTAAAACAAAAGATATCAATAATTCATTTCCTTTTGCAATGATCCATTTTTTTCTCCCATAAGTAAGTATTCTAAGCAGGGTAGGTAACCTATCCAAATAGCTTTGATAAAATTACTGTGCTGTTACTGCTGCTAAGATTAGACTACAGAAATAGCTGGAAATTTGGTATCCAGACAGAAAATATTTCACTCCATGGGACAAGGGTCTCCTGGCTCACCTTTCAGTAGAATGAGAATGTGACACAGGCTTCAGCAGATGCACTCTGCACATTTTGTCCTTCAAAAGCTCAGTCTTTGATGCTCCTTTGCTGGGGAGGGGAGCTCTTCACGTTTCTGATTTCTCTCTACAGCCTTGTCAAAGGACATATGGTAGGCTGGATCTCTGAGACAGTGCCTGAACTAATGGGCTAAATACATGGAGTCAGTGTTCAGTAAAAGGTGTGATTTGTTTTGCTCTAACATCTCAATGTGCAATTTATAGAGGAGCAGCAGAGGGACTAATCTGTTTGGTTTTAGACTGGAACTCTTATACATTAAAGATTAAATGGGGAATACAGATAGCATACTCTTGTTTAGGTAAAGGTATAGTGAGAGTGAAAGGAAGAGAATAGCAAAGGGAGAAAATTTTCTCAGAATTTGCCTTGAGATTTCCAATTACCCTTGGCTCTCACATACATAATAATTCCCATCAAAGGGTTTTTTTGCTTTGGGGAGGATGGACAGGACACCTCCTTCTCTTCAGCCATAGATAACACATATCCAGTTGTGGTCTTACAAGTAATGGAGAAACTTTAGCCTTTCATTGCCAGACTCAGCATAAGAACCAGATCCTAAAGGGTTGGGGTCTTGGTAACCACACACTCTCTCTAGAACACATGGCAGAGCATGGACTCACCACTCAATGGCTGTAATGATAATACTGAACCAACCAAACCAATTTGGTCAGGATAAAAGATCTCAGGTGTTTCCCTGGATAGCAGGGTTTTCTGACGGATCCAGGCTAGAACTCTGTAAGGGAATAAAGCCTTTACAAAAACATACACTGCCATGTTTTCTTTTGGAGACAAAGGACAGAATGCCAAATGTTCCTGACAGGTTCAAACCACATGTGGATGAGAGTTTAAGCAAAGGCACAGACACATGGACTGATCTGTGGTGATCTCTGGTGCTGGTGAAATGGATCAGCCTGGTAATTTCATGTCACCAACACACCTCATTGTCACTGCCGCACCCTGCCCCACTGTGGACCTTAGGGTATCACTATTCACTCACTGTGCGGTCCCTTGTAGTGGCAGGGATGGCTGTGACACAGGCACATTTCCTTTTCACTTACTTAGTTCACATTTATCCTAGATCATTCCTCTAAAAAAGATTCAATAGCCTCCTGGGCTTTCCTTTGTGCTTAATTAAGAAGAAGAAAAAAAAGTCAAAATAGATCATGTTGACCATATTCAAAACCACTGACAGCTCTTCACTGCAAACCAACATCCGAACCCTACAGCCAGGAGTCTGGAATTCCTACCCTCCCTTTCTAGTAGTCTCTCCTCACTCAACCCTAATCCAGCTGCACAAAGGTCACCTTCAGAAAACCAGCTTTACCTAGGTAGTCCCTCTTTCCACACATCTAAATCCCACTCTTCCTTTAAGGCCCTGATTATTGCAGCCTACCCAGAGTTTTCTAATTGGAATTAATCTCTCCCTCCCCATAGTTCTGTAAACACATGGCTTGTCCCTCAGCGAAAACTCTTATAGTAGGCTGCCCTGAATACCAGCTGTCTCGTGCATGTGTCCACCTTCCTCACAGGCCCAGCAAATCCCTACTTTGAATGCATACTAAAATCACCTCTGGGATCCCTAGAAAAATGGCTGATTCTAGAACTGGGCATAGGTTAAGTACCAGATGTATCCTGAACACATCTTTTTTTTTAAAGATTTATTTATTTTAGGGAGAGACAGAGAAAGAGAGGGGTAGGGAGGGCAGAGGGCAAGGGGGAGAGAGTCTTAAGCAGATTCCACACTGAGCTTAGAGCCCAACTTGGGCTCAATCTCATGACCCTCAGATCATAACCTGAGCCGAAACCAAGAGTCGGACGCTTAAATGACTGTGCCACCCAGGTGCCCCCAAAACACATCTTATTATGCCAGAAAGTAAGGAAACACTTTGGGGACAATTCGAGTATCAAAATAATTAAGTATAGTAATGAATTACAAACCACTGAAAAAATATAAAAAGCCCATGAGCCCATATAAATAAATGGGGGAGAAAGGTTCTCAACTTACAGAAGAACACTGACTGCCAAATGAGAAATGTAGAAGGAAGGCTGGAGTTAGAAAAATCATCATTTTGCAACCGTTATAGTAAAGACTGGTTCAGGCAAGAATCATCAATAGATGCTAAATCTAGGAGACATTTTTGATGATGAGCAGGATATTGACATGATCATAAAGTGTTTTCCCACAGACTGCTTACTAGTTGCATGGTCATCTAGTCACACGGTCAACTAGTCACTCACCCAATCATGACCATTAACATCTACAATGAGGGGATGATAGACATCTGTTCCTCCCAATGTCAAATCCTGAGAAGGACACAACATCACTTAGTAGTAGTTTGGCTGGGCATAAATAATCTGAATCTAATCATGAAGAAACACCAGAAAAACACAAACACAAAATGAGGAGCATTCTATTTTAAAAAGGTGGTGGTGGGTGTAGTCTTAAAAAACGTCAATATCAATAAAACAAAGAAAGGCCATAAAAATGTTCCAGGTTAAAAGGGTTTAAAGAGACATGACAACTAAATGCCAACACCTGATCCTGGAATGGATTCTCTCCTGGAAGGGAAAAATGCTTTTATAAAAGACATTTTTGGATCAACTGACAGAACTGGAATATGGGTGGCAGATTTAGTAAAAGTACTGAATCAGTATCAATTTACTAAAGTTGATAACTGTGCTGTGGTTATAAAATAATATCCCTATTCTTAGAAAACACTCATTGAAGTTTATAAAGACCAAAGACCATGATGTTTGCAACTTACTCTCAAACGGTCCAGGAAAACACTTTAAATTTCCAAATAAAAAGCTAAAACAACAGCTGGTGACCTTTTCTGATTTAATTACAGTGAGGCCCACTATCCCATACTCTGAAGAGTTTTAATCAGGAAAGGATGCTGTATTTTGTCAAATGCTTTTTCTGCATGAGAGGACCACATGGTTCTTCTCTCTCCTCTTATTAATGTGTCCTATCACATTGATTGATTTGCGAATGTTCAACAACCCTTGCATCCCAGGGATAAATCCCACTTGGTCATGGTGGATGATCCTTTTAAAGTACTGTTGGATCCTATTAGCTAGGATCTTGTTGAGAATTTTGGCATCCATATTCATAAGGGCTATTGGTCTGAAATTCTCCTTTTTGATGGGGTCTTTGCCTGGTTTGGGGATCAAGGTAATGCTGGCCCCACAGAATGAGTCTGGAAGCTTTCCTTCTGTTTCCATTTTTTGAAACAGCTTCTGGAGAATAGGTATTATTTCTTCTTTGAATGTTTGGTAGAATTCCCCAGGGAATCCATCAGGTCCTGCTCTCTTGTTTTTTCGGAGGTTTTTGATATCATTCTCAATGGGGAAAAGCTGAGAGCCTTTCCCTTAAGATAAGGAACACGACAAGGATGCCCACTCTCGCCACTATTGTTCAACATAGTACTAGAAGTCCTAGCAACAGCAATCAGACAACAAAAAGAACTAAAAGGTATTCAAATTGGCAAAGAAGTTGTCAAACTCTCTCTCCTGGAAGATGACATGATACTTTACGTGGAAAACCCAAAAGACTCCACCCCCAAATTACTAGAACTCATATGGCAATTCAGTAATGTGGCAGGGTACAAAATCAATGCACAGAAATCAGTTGCTTTCTTATACACTAACAATGTAATGTAGAAAGAGAAATAAGAGAATCGATTCCATTTACAATAGCACTAAAAACCATAGGATACCTCGAAACAAACCTAACCAAAGCAGTAAAGGATCTATACTCTAGGAACTACAGAACACTCATGAAAAAAACTGAAGACACAAAAAGATGGAAAAACATTCCATGCTCATGGATCAGAAGAATAAACATTGTTAAAATGTCTATGCTGCCCAGAGCAATCTATACTTTCAACGCCATCCTGATCAAAATACCAATGGCATTTTTCAAAGTGTGGGAACAAACAATCCTAAAATTTGTACGGGATCAGAAAAGACGCCGAATTGTCAAGGAAATGTTGAAAAAGAAAAACAAAGCTGGGGGCATCACGTTGCCTGATTTCAAGCTATATTAGAAAGCTATGATCACCAAGACAGCATGGTGTTGGCACAAAAACAGACACATAGACCAAGGGAACAGAATAAAGAGCCCAGATATGTACCCTCAACTCTATGGTCAAATAATCTTCGACAAAGCAGGAAAAAATATGCAATGGAAAAAAGTCTCTTCAATAAATGGTGCTGGGAAAATCGGACAGCTATATACATAAGAATGAAACTCAACCATTCTCTTACACCATACACAAAGATAAACTCAAAATGGATCAAATATCTCAATGTGAGACAGGAATCCATCAAAATCCTAGAGAACACAGACAGTAACCTCTTCGACATCAGCCACAGCAACTTCTTTCAAGACACATCTCCAAAGGCAAGGGAAACAAAAGCGAAAATAAACTTTTGGGACTTCATCAAGATAAAAAGTTTCTGCACAGCAAAGGAAACAGTCAACAAAACAAAGAGGCAACCCACGGAATGGGAGAAGACATTTGCAAATGACACTACAGACAAAGGGCTGATAGCCAAGATCTATAAAGAACTTCTCAAACTCAACACCCAAAAAAACCAAAAAATCAAGTCAAAAAATGGGCAGGAGACATGAACAGCACTTCTCAAAAGACGACGTACAAATGGCTAACAGACACATGAAAAAAATGTTCATCATCATTAGCCATCAGGGAAATTAAAATCAAAACCACATTGAGGGCACGTGGGTGGCTCAGTTGGTTGGGCGACTGCCTTTGGCTCAGGTCATGATCCTGGAGCCCTGGGATCGAGTTCCACATCGGGCTCCCCGCTCAGCAGGGAGTCTGCTTCTCCTCTGACCCTCCCCCCCCCACTCATGTGCTCTCTCTCTCTCTTTCTTGCAAATAAATAAATAAAATCTTAAAAAAAAAACCACATTGAGATACCACCTTAAACCAGTTAGAATGGCAAAAATTGACAAGGCAAGAAACAACAAATGTTGGAGAGGTTGTGGAGAAAGGGGAACCCTCTTACACTGTTGGTGGGAATGCAAGTTGGTACAGCCACTTTGGAAAACAGTGTGGAGGTGCCTCAAAAAATTAAAAATAAAGCTACCTATGACCCAAGAATTGCACTCCTGGGTATTTATCCCAAAGATACAGATGTAGTGAAACGAAGGGCCATATGCACCCCAATGTTCATAGCAGCAATGTCCACAATAGCCAAACTGTGGAAAGAGCCGAGATGCCCTTCAACAGACGAATGGATAAAGAAAATGTGGTTCATATATACAATGGAATATTACTCAGCCATCAGAAAGGATGAATACCCAACTTTTGCATCAACATGGATGGGACTGGAGGAGATTATGCTAAGTGAAATAAGTCAAGCAGAGAAAGTCAAATATCATATGGTTTCACTTATTTGTGGAATGTAAGGAATACATGGAGGCCATTAGGAGAAGGAAGGGAAAAATGAAGGGGGCAAAATCAGAGGGGGAGACGGACCATGAGACTCTGGACTCCAGGAAACAAACTTGAGGGTTTTAGAGGGGAGGGGGGTGGGGGGATGGGTTAGCCCAATGATGGGTATTAAGGAGGGCACGTATTGCATGGAGTACTGGGTGTTATATGCAAACAATGAATCATGGAACACTACAACAAAAACTAATGATATACTTTATGGTGACAAGCAAAACAAAACAAAATAAATAAATAAAAATAAATAAATACTCTTGGTTAAAAAAAAAAAAGAGTGAGGCCCCGGCATTCTTTTTTTAAAAGCGCCCCAGGAGGGCGCCTGGGTGGCTCAGTTGGTTGGGCGACTGCCTTCAGCTCAGGTCATGATCCTGGAGTCCCGGGATCGAGTCCCACATCGGGCTCCCTGCTCAGCGGGGAGTCTGCTTCTCCCTCTCCCGCTCCCCCCTCTCGTGCTCACTCTCTCTCTCTCAAATAAATAAATAAAATCTTTAAAAAAAAAAAAAAGCGTCCCAGGATTAAGAACTGCCTAGAGCAGTGGTTCTCAAAGCATGGTTCCTCACACCGGCAGCATCAACACCACTCAGGAACTTGTTAAACATGCATGGGCCTACTGGGAGGCAGGTGGGCAGAAATCTGTGTTTTGCCACACCTTCCATGCGATTCTCATGCCCACTCCAATTTGAAACCAGTGACCTAGACTATGAGTTCCTACATTCTGTATTTCTAGATCCTACAGTCCCCACAAAACCTAGCAAAATGCTTCGTGCATAGTCACATCTCAATAAATGCTTGAGGAATTCAGTTTGATACAGAATGAGAATGTAGAAAATGACCACTGAAGCACCTGCAGATGATAAACTACTCTAAAGGGCTAAAGCACCACTCTTTGAGTTTCTAAAGTGAATATAAAATTTATTTTGAAAGCACGAAAGGAAACCAGATTACTCAGGTTGTTAGTAAAAGCGCTGTTTTCCCAAAAGGGAGCATATCAGCTTACAGTTTAAGTCACAGTCGACTGAAAACAGGTGATAACTTATGCAAGCTCTTAGACTGGTATTTAAAAATTAATTCTGTGGTTCTGGGAAGCAAGGCACAGCGATTACAAAGACATGCTGTGTGCATGATGGGAGATCCGCTTAGAGAACACAGCATTCACATGGTTGTGATGTGGCCCAGATCTGATGAAGAGGGCCAGATTTCAGAACACCCTCTAGGTGGCATTTGGAGAGATAAGACTCCTGTAATGAGAATGAGCTGATCAATTTGCCTGAGTAGAAAATGAAACAAATAAATCCATTTTTATGCAATTGTTTTCTATCTTGAGAAGTTAAACTGTTGAAGATACTCTGGGATGCAGGCTATCATCCCAGCCTCACCACACACCTTTTCTAATTGGCACCCTGAAAGATTTCACAGGAAAAGGGTGTTACTTTGGTATTGTTGATTTAAAGGTTATCTAGTCACAGCAAGGCAGAGGAGAATTCATCTTCAAAATTCACCTCCTTATGGAAAGCCCATGGAGTATCTTGGCAATTAACAACTCCTATCACCTCTAGCTGTTCCCTATGTGAGAAGGCTCAGAACTCGCCTTACAAATTGCTCTTTTGAAGATCAAAGGGAAGCTGAATGTGTCTATGTGTGCTCTCGATGAGACTGTAATTTAATGGAATTTTTAGAGAAGGCTTGCTGGCAGTGTTTGGATGACAGCCCTGGGGCGGAGGATTCAGGGGAGCTTGGCCACTCTTCCCTTTGGAGCGTCTTCCCCTGTCTTTAATTGGCACCTCATTAGAAATTAATGAAAATGACATCCTCTGTTCTTCCTGCTCTAGGCACTGAATGCTACAAAAAGGCCCATCACAATTCATAACACATTCAATTTATATAGCAATGGCTCTTAAGCATTATTTATGAGATGTGAATTTCTTGTCAGCAGTTAATAACCTGTACAGAGTGGAAGGGGAATGGAAAAAAGATTGTGAATATATATATTAAGAAAAAGATTTTCTGCAGTGGAAAAGTGTTCTGTTTGAGTTCAAGCTACCTTCCTGAGTCTTTACTTCCAGTAGTAAATTACCGTGGCCCCCTCTCCAGGCCCCAAACCTTTCAGGGCAGTTCAACGTCTCTTCAACACTTCATGCATCCTCAAGGAAATAATGACACAACTCACCCTTTCCTAGAGAGATCTGAGCAGAGAGGCAGGAGGAACACAAGAGCTATTTGTCAAAGACAGTCCCAGAGGTGGATGTTCCCATTGCTGCCCTTCATCTTTTAAAATGTGGCAGTAGACTCCATCATTTTTCTGGGCACATCTAGTGTAACACTCTCAGGGGGCCAAACTGAACTCCCCACTCTCTCTAGGAAGGCTACATCTGGTGTGACTGCAGAAAGCTCAGGGCTTTCTTTCCCAGCATTAAAATCAAATCTCTCTGTAAGTAGACCCTCAGAATTGGGCATAAGCCAAGGGACTACGTGTTAGATCATTTAAAAAGAATGCATGTCTGTGGTAAACCCAACAGGCACTTTAGAAATCTAGCCTCCTGCCCAAGAGATGAAGAACACAGTAGAGTAATCTGAACTTACCAGAGACAGTCAATTGGGCTTCACTTAGGAGCATGTGAAATCATCTAACATATACCTCTAGATTTTTTCCGCTGGGTACTCAAGACCGTAGGAAATCTGTGGTTTGCATCAAAGCTGAAGCATAAACTGGCATACCTGGTTTACAACACCTCTGCATCTCTCGGTGCTAAAACTGTGAATTCTCACTGCTTGCCTGACAAGGACAGGAGGGTATCAGCCACCGCCAGAGGCAAGACAACACACTTTATGGATCAATTGCTTGATCCACTAGGGCAAATCCTGTGTAATACCCACAATTCAGTTACTTTCAAGAAGGAAACAAGAACATAAGGTACAGGGAAATCCCATGATTCTAACTTAGGAACAACCAAGGGCATGTGTTATAAAAGCAACAGGCAAACCGGTCAGGTGGGCTTCACAACACTGATAAGAGACTGAACACTGAAACTGCTCCCTTCCAACAGCTCATGTAAAGATCAAAACAAGAATTTGCAGACTACAAAAGGTGAGACAAACCCTTCAATATGGGCGAAGCCGGTTAGCCGCCATGCCCCAGAGTTTGCTTGGCTGACCGCAGTATTCCTGTGGTCTCCTCCCTATCTCACCGAGCGTTTAAAATTACCTGGCAGTCAAAGAATAAGGTTCTGGGCTCTCTTGGGCCACGCCACACCCATGAACACAACTGAAGTTGCTGACAGCCCCTCCTCCCACCGTTTATCCTCTCTTCTTTACACTTTCACATAAGCAATTAATAGGATAACTAAATGCCAAGCTAAAAAAATAAAAACTGGTCCAGTGACACCTGGACTCCCCATGCTGCTGTCTGTTTCTGCAGCTGAATATACACTTCCAAGCTTGTTGAATACCACACACCAGAGTGTGCAACAAACAGATTTCTGGTCTTGACAGGAACAAAAGTTCAACTTCATTTCCATGAGAAGCTGGTACATCCTCCTTTCCTTCTCATTTCCAACAGGGTAAATAACTGAGGTATGGGAGAAGCAATGGCTGCCTCTTTAGGAGATGAGGGACTTTGAGAAACTGTAATTTTCCAACTGCTGAGAGAACCATTTAGTCCTGCCTGTCAGCATCAGTACCTGTAGGGTATCTATGGCTGTCCCAGGGGGAAAAGGAGGCTTCTAAAGCTCACTGCTAAGGACATAGGACATAGGATCTCAGATGCGAGAGCCAGGCCTCCAGGTCTGCCTGATGACAACTCTGTCTCACAGAACTATTTTATAATACTAAGCTTTTTTTTTTTAAGATTTTATTTATTTGACAGAGAGAGACACAGTGAGAGAGGGAACACAAGCAGGGGCAGTGGGAGAGGGAGAAGCAGGCTCCCCGCCGAGCAGGGAGCCCGATGTGGGGCTCGATCCCAGGACCCTGGGACCATGACCTGAGCCGAAGGCAGTCGCTTAACGACTGAGCCACCCAGGCGCCCTATAACACTAAGCTTTAAATCAGGAAATAAAAACAGGAAAACTGTAAGTCAGCCTAAATAATGCAGCTACACAATTTTGCTTCTATGTGACATGATGTATGTAGTCAAAGGGAGAGAAAGAATTGGACTAAGTTTTGTTCCGCTGTGGTTAGGCATAAAGTTTTAAAAAATACATCCCTGGGCAGCAATTCTGAGAGCCAGTATTACACTGGATAATACAGAAGGAAGTGTTACTTTAAACTTGAAAGCTATTTCAAGGGGTTAAACGACAATGAATTATGGTTCGAAGAAAATTTTCCAATCAAACTTTCATTTAAAAGGGGTATCGGGGGGAAAGAGTTTCCATTTATTATACTTAGTAAGATGCTCATTCAAAATTAATATCTTAATTTTATGGTACATATCTCAGAATTTCACTGGTTTAATTTCTAAGTAAGTCATCAGTGAGTAGGAACCAGAGTAATACCCAGTGGGGAGAGTCTGAAAGGAGTAAGCAGTGACAATGCAACTCTAAAGAAACAAGTGTAAGAGAAGTGGGGATGTTTTTGCCCCCCCCCCTTTTTTTTAAGGGTGAGAGGAGATAAAAGGCGTTCAGAAGGAAGACTCCTCTACTCCTGCTTTCATGAGCTCCAAACCATGCCATAGCTTGCAGGGAGGCACTCCGGGGAAGAACTAAGGACTTCAGCCTCTTAGGAGTAACGTCCAAAGCTATCCCCGGGTGTCAAGGACACAATCTCGTCATGCCACTGGGGGCGATGCTTACCGCAGCGGCATGATCCCAATTCCTGCTGCACCAGCTCCAGTTTGGTTTGGCACTGGAAGCACCGACGTCGACTCTTCTGTTTAGACCGGCTGGTTTCCTCAGGTCGTTCGGTACTCTCCAGTAGTCGTGCCCGTTTCACTGGCGAAGCCTCATTCTCAGACTGTGAATCTGACCAAAACAACACATTTGGGAGTCAGGGTTGGTGCCTGGCTTGGCGAGCGCAGCTAATGAATGTACTGCGGGCCACTCTATGCCCTCCTCCCCAGTTCTGCCCAGCCCGGTTTTCACCGCAGGAACTGTGACAAGCACGGACCTTCAGGGCAGACTTCTAACAAGCCTGAGCTAGGAGAGGAGGGTGTGGTGACTCAACAAAAACCAGTCCTATGTTGTTGTTTTTCAAAACCGCTGTTTCTTTGAGGAGACCATTCAAGCTGGAACTGGGATCCTCCCTTTGTCTGTATCTCTTCTTTGGGCCCTAGCTGCTTACTGCTTGCACTGGTTATTTACTGCTTCGTAGATATCTGCTTGTCCTCAAGTAGACTATAATTCTTCAGAAAAGGGATTAGGTCTAATATTTCTTTTTATCGCCATGCTTAGCACAATTCTGTACCCAATGCAGTGTTTGATGGGTGATCCATAACCTTTTCTACTAAAAATACCCTGGTTTCTACTCCTAAATGTAACAAAACACATAAGAGTCAGGTTCTGCTGTTGAAAGTCCTTTCGACTTTATTCAGAGTGAAGGAGCATCCTTGCTTATTCATAAGCAAGCGACCCAGTGGCCTCCATCGCGGCATGCTACAGAAGCTGCGCTCGGCACCCCACCCCTAACGCTGCTGCCAAACTGGCAAGTAGACGGAGGTATAGTGTGTGACAACCTGGGTTTTGTAGAACCTTAATAAAGTAACTAAAACGCAATAAAGTTCCTGACGCAGGCAGGCTATAGATAACTCTTGCCTTCAGGAAAAAGAAAAAAGAACACCACCTGGGGACTCTGTATTCTTGGACTTGCTGCCACTAAGGCATACTGAAGATGCACCTCTTGCCAGGGTTCCAAAGGGCTTTGTGCTAACCCCTCTCTGGAAGGGAGTCTCCTAAATTATTTTCTTCAAAACAGATCCAGATCCCACCGCTTCTCACCCCTCCACCATCTCCATCCTGGTCCAAGCTATCACCATCTCACATCCAGCCTAGTATAACAGCCTTTTAACTGGTCTCCCTGCCCACCCCCTTGGTTCCTACAGTCCTTGTTCTCCACAGCCAAGTGATCCTGTTAAAAATCAGGTTAGAGTCACTTCACTTCCCTGTTCAAAACCCTTTAATAGCTCTTTTCCAGAGAAAAAGTTCAAATACTTACTACAGCACTCACAAGGACCTGCATGATTTGCCCTCCTCTCTGCTCTCTTACCTCATCTGCTGCTGCTCTCTCCCTTTACCCCATCCACACTAGCCTCCTGACTGTCTCCTACCTCAGGACCATTGCACCTTCTCTTCCAGTTGTCTAGAACTCTTTACCCAGATCTACATGGAACTCACCTCTTTTAAGTCTTTTAAAGTCACATTTTCAACATCTTTTTCTCCGCTCACCCTATCTAGACCACTCTTATTCCCCTTCCCTGGCACTTCCCCTCCTCCCAACTCCTGCTTTTTATCCCTCCACAGCACTGTACCTTTTAACATTATCCTCACAGAGGATATAAAATCCTGCAGGGCAGGAAGTTTCACCTGCTTTGTTCATAATCTGCCTACAATGCCTACAACTTAATAAATATGTCTTAGATGAATGAATCTTCTCCTAGGCAGTTCTGATTTTCTATTTAAAGTGGCCCTAGTGAGAAGCAGCAGACTGTTGGATGTATTTCAGTGAAGGCTGTGTACCTCTTTCTCCAGCGCCACCCCCCCCACCCCTGTGAAGACACTGCATGTCACCAGGGAGTACTCACTGCCCCACCCCCCTCAGCCCAGTACACTGTGCACTGACTTATGGAAGGCATGCACCCTTCTTAGCAATTGTAAACTTCATTTTTCATCTCATTTAGTTCTTCCATTCCTACATGACATTTTCCCCCAATACAAACCAACTAAACAAGGCCTTTGATGAAAGCCATTGAAAGCAAGTTCAGCCTATTTCCCAGCTCTGCTGAGCGAAGCTGTCCAAACCCAATCGGTGTGATGACTGAGGCAGCCACAGACAGGGCCCCTTCCCCTACAACAGCAACAAGCAACAATCTAAATGTAAATCATTACAAAGCATCCAGCCAAAAGGAATTCACCTTGTATGAGCCACAGTGCTCTCCAGGGGAGGTCCTTTTTCACAAACCAACAATGGCACAATTTGTATTAATAACTATTTAGACATATTTTTTTTTTTAATGAGAAGAGAAAATTCTGGAGTGGAGCCATAACAAAAAAATGGTGTCTGTTCTGAGACAAGGTCCTAAATGTGGAGCATCCTTAAAAGAAATTATCTCCCAACCCTGGAGCATGGGGTGGGGGAAGAGAGAGAGAGGAGTCCATACAAGAAGGGGAGGCTGTTGAAGCCTCTGCATTATTAATATTGTTAAAATCCAGAGAGCTTTGACATGATGCCAGTATGCCTCTAATGTAAAAGAGGACCACTCAGATCCTAATCCTCTTTCATTCACACTGCTATCTGATAGAACTGAGCATGTGTCTGCAAATACAGAGTTCACATTCAAGGCTGTTTTCCACATGACTCTGTCCTAAACCGTCAAATGTGCTATCTATCCATCCCCATTTCTAAAGCAAACTTGCTATAAGGAGAACATTTTCGTTTTAGCATGGCAATGCTATATCCATAGCTACCTATTTTCAAATAAGCAAGGGAGGGATATGTAAGAAAATGTTTTTTAATGTATGATTCCTAAAATTGGGAATCATAATCATCATTGGTCATTATCAAACAAACCACTTGATGGGACTCACAAATGTGAGAGGAGGCCTGTCTTGTCCTCTAATTCCCTATCTTGTCTGCCCAATGGGCATTCAATAACAAAACTAAGAAACAAATTTGCATGATCTCATGCTGAAATTTCCCTTTCCCCATTCCACATTTTATATAAAGACTATGGAGTTATTTGTTCTGGTAGTCAGGAGGTAGATGACATTCCAGAAATAATGAGTCCTAAGGGAATTTTCTGATGCTGCCAACAGCTTCTGGGTGCACTGCCTTGGCCATCCTAAAAGACCACTCAGCCCTAGCCAGTTCTCTAAGAGTCAATGTCTAGGCATCCAGACAAGTCTAAGACCAAAGGCATCCATGTATAGAGAGTCTGAACCATGAGAAGCAGTCCTCAGTGATTCTAAACCAACATAGATGAAAAGTTTATCAGAATGTGTTTTTTTTTTAGAATCAAGGAACTGTTCCTAGACATTAAGAGATCCATGACTTTTATGTTCTGGAATATGCCCACTTATCTTCCCTCAGTCAATGGTCTATTAAATGGAAAGGAATCCCTGTGCCCTCTAATGCTCCCTGCCACAAAGAGGGAGGGGGGAAAAAAGCTCCCTAAACTGTTTACCACCCTCCACATGCTGCCATCCAGGAAGGTGACTGGTTATATATAACTTCTTGGAGAAGAAAACCATTCTTTGACATTTTTTCACAAGTCAACTTAATGTTTTAATTAGTAGCTAATGAAATAAATAGTGGTCTACAGGATCACCATCATGTCTGCATAAGAAATTTACATCTCCTCTGCTAATTACGTAACGAAACTTTGTGCCATGGGGTGAGCTGCCTAAATAAGAGATTAACAGATGTCCAGGGCAGGGATTCTAATTGCTTAATAATGAACTAAATAATTCAACTATTCAATTATAAATTTTATGTGAAATTAAAAAGGACTACCAGAAAGAAAAGATCCAAATCAACACTAAAGGAATCCTCATCTGCTGTCCATATTTGAATAAATTAAACTTTGATTATTTACTTTTTGCCTGCAAACATCATTCCTGTCACCATGATACATTTTTAGCTTCCTCAACAATGATGGAAAACACCCAACAGTCTACTTGCTTAATCTGAACTTGGGCAGTAAGGGTTAAACATGGAGAGAAAGGTGAACAGAAATAACTCTTACATGCAGCTTTAACTGTCAGAAGAAACACGTCCTTGCAAGGAGCATGCTCATTAGCAGCAGGAGGAGCTGTAGTGGCAAGCTAGAAACTGTTTCCACCCCAGGAGTTAAGAGTGACTTCTAATTAAGGTCCTTCATAAAGGGCCAACAAAACACATTTTTTCCAGTATGCTTTTTCTTGAGAACATAAATCAGGCCTGCATATACCCACGCAAGAGCTGCCACACTCCCATGCTGGGTGCACAGTGCTTGGTACTCACCAGATGCCCTCTTCCTCTGCCTATGTTTAATAGAATGAGAAAGATATCACATCAGATCTTTTTTTTTTTAAAGATTTTATTTATTTATTTGACAGAGAGAGAGACACAGCGAGAGCAGGAACACAAGCAGGGGAGTGGGAGAGGGAGAAGCAGGCCTCCTGCCGAGCAGGGAGCCCGATGTGGGACTTGATCCCAGGACCCTGGTATCATGACCTGAGCCGAAGGCAGATGCTTAACGACTGAGCCACCCAGGCACCCTCACATCAGATCTTCTAAGTCAAAGGAAAGTTTGATCAAGAATCAACCTCATGTGATCACATGAGAAAGGAAAATCTTAAGTACTTTAACCTATCAGCTCCTTAGGTTTGAAGGAAACCACTTCTTAATTTGTGACAAAGAAACAAGTACAGAGAGGGGCGCCTGGGTGGCTCAGTCGTTAAGAAACAAGTACAGAGATTTTAAGAACACCCACCTTCTGAGAAGAGAAATTCTTCTAATTGTACTTTCCTAGCCAATCGCAGAAAACAGTGGTAAGACTTTCAATTTAGGAACACAGTTTAACTGGAAAGCTTGACTGGAGAACAAACAGAGCTACTTCTTTTAAAATTCTGTTTTGTCTCTGACAGAAATTCACGTTTGTTCCTTACTGCCACCGTTCTTGTCTTTATTACTCATGTTCTCTCCTGAAAATTTCCAAATAAACTGTGTCAGGCCTGTCAGAGTTGAATCCCAATCTCTCTTATCTCCCATCACTGTGCAGCGGGCAGCATGCACACACCCAGGGCCACTAACCGTTGACTGTGGCCTTCTGACATCTCAGGCATGCTCTCAGCCTTCTGTACAAGCCAACACTCACAATTTAGAATAGGAAAGGGGGAGAAGCAAAGTGGCAAAAAAAGACAGGGAAGCCTTCCTCATTCGCTTCACCCACACCTTCCCTCACTTGTAAGAAAGAAAGATGAATCTGTTTAATCTCAGGCTGTATGACAGCTTTTGAGGCACTCAATCAGTTTTTTCAGAACCTATCACAGTCTCTTGACAGACTGACATTTATGATCCCAACAGCCTGTGCAAACATCAGTAAGAGCAATAATTAATGAACCCTCACACATCCCTGCTGTCTCTCCTTCGACCATTTAAAAGGAGCTTAAGCTGCTAAAACCTCTGTCCATGAAAAACACCATACTCTCACTGGAAAAATTGATGAAAGAGACCCAAAAAAATCTGTTTTATAGGTACTTTCTGTTTCTCCTCATGCTTTGCTTTCAGTGTGTGCAGGGATTAAATTCATCCTCTCCTGAAAGACTCAATGGGGCTTTTTTTTTTTTTGACGAGAAAAAAACAAAACTCGCCATTACCCATTAAACACTGTTTCCCCACTTTGTTCAACTGGCATTTCCCCCTCCTTTCTTACTTTCCTAATGGCCCTAGAACAATTTTGGAATGACACACCTGTTAAAAATACATGGACATAAAAACATGGACAAAGAAAGAAGTTCAAGTCTTTGGAAGGGGCTGATTATTAAAGTTTTGTGAAGAATGCCTTCATATATACTGGATATATGACATGGAGATGAATCTAGGCTGAAATATACCAGCAATGCTAGGTCTTAGATCATAACCATTTTAAAGGTAAGTTGTTCTCAAAACTGTCAGGAAGTACTATTCTTAAGCATTAATCCCTCTATTCTCCATCCAGCTCCACTTCCATCCCCCCGTTATTTTCTCTGGCTCTCTGTTTTGCTATTAGTGATACTTGAGGGTGGTCTCCTTCACCATCACAACCTCAAGACAGAAAACTGACCCTTCCTTCCTGCTGGGAACACAAGACTCGGAGACCTGAGGTATGTGATGGGTGGAGCGGACTACGGTGGGAGTGCACCTGGACTTTTGGGTTCTTTGTCCTCAATCTGCTAAAAAAACACAAGGCATCAGAAACCTTCTTGGGGGTAATTGTATCATCTAATGGTCTGATTTTGGTTGTGATGACAGCAATGCAAAAGCTGCTTCTGTAGGGACTTTTTTGGTTAGAAGACAGCTTAAAGAGCAGCAAAACACATGGAAGTCATGAGTCATGATAATCTGTATACCCATGTGGGAGAGGAATACCCACAAGTCCCAAAGGCACGTATTAAAGACTGGGATCAGTTTTCTCACTTCCCCAAAGTCCAACTTCACCTGAGTCCTGCTGGACAAGAAGCTGGAAACTGATTCTGGTGGCACATCTTGACACAGAAAAAAGTGATTATGGATCATCAATGGATCAAAGTAGGAAAAGCTAATGGGCTGTGAGGAGAGCAGCTCTCCATTACATAAAACAATCAAAATCATGGCACCAGAGCCCAAGAGTCCCAAGGAAGCAGTTCTCCCTCAACTTTTCTTTCTACTCTGTATGCCTTTTATTTCTTGCCTGTTGTGTTTACTAGGCCTTCTAGCATAATGCTAAATAGGAGTGTTGAAAAGGACATGCTTGCCTTGTTTCCAAATTCAGGAGGAAAATATTCAGCTCTCACACAGCTTTTCATTTTGAAAAATTTCTAACACACAGAAAAATTCACATAGTACAATAAACACCTGTGCACATTCCATTCAGATTCAACAACTGTTAATAATCTGTCACATTGTTTTCTCTCTCCCCCCCCATACATATGCTCCCCCCAAATCATCTGAAAATAATTTGCACACATCAAAATACCTAATACACACATCTAATATAATAAGGGCATTTCCTGCCATGACCAAAATATCACACCTAAGAAAATCAAAAATAATTCCCCAATGTCATCTAATATTTAGTCCATATCCAAATTATCCCCACTGTTCTCAAAGGCATGTCCAATCAAGTTTTATGTGTTACATTTGGATCCTATGTCTAAGTCCCTTTTAATCTAGGACAGTATGCCCTTCAAAATGTTTGTTTTCCTTCATTTGTTTGTTCCTGCCTTCAAATGACCTAGACTTTTGAACAGTCCTGGTTAGTTTTCCTGTGGAATATACCATATCCTAGATTATCTACTTATCTGTTTTTTAATGGCATAATTTAACTTACAAGAAAGGAGATTTTTAATTGTACATCTCCTCTGTTACATATTCAGGACCAGAAATTAAAACTTCCAGCAAGCACCTGACAGATCCACATGGTTGCAGGGTTGGCACAAGTGAGGGCAGGTACTGTGTAATCAATCAGCCCAGTCCATCTATGCCAGGGCAAGGAATGGAGGCTTAGGCAAACATTAGGAGATGAGCTAGCTCCAAGTGTTGTAGCCCATGACTTCTTATAGTATGATGGCATTCCCTGTGACTAAAGTTGGTCCCAGAAGGTGACAAGTCATTCCTCCAATTATTTCCTTTCTGATAGCTTCCTGGCCTTTTTCTGATTGCCCTTCTTCTCCTGACTGACTATACTGTTGCTAATTATTGCTATAAGACATCTTTTTACTGCTAAATCGCTCATCTCTTTTAAATTCTTCCTTATTTTAGGGGCACCTGGGTGGTTCAGTCATTGGGTGTCTGCCTTCGGCTCAGGTCATGATCCCAGGGTCCTGGGATCAAGCCCCACATCGGGCTCCCTGCTCTGTGGGAAGCCTGCTTCTCCCTCTCCCACTCCCCCTGCTTGTGTTCCCTCTCTCGCTATGTCTCTCTCTGTCAAATAAATAAAATCTTAAAATAAATAAATAAAAATAAATTAAATTCTTCCTTATTTTAGACCTAAGGAAAAATTTCACCAGATTAAAAAACACAAAGCAAAGGCTCAGGAAAATTCATTTACAAAAATAATCACAATCTCATTAAGTAGAGTAATATTCTCAGTTTATTTGATCTACTTTATTTAGGCCTTAAGATTAATGACCACTCTGTTCAGAGCCATGACAACAGCCAATATTTCATTAATTATTTCTCAAGTGCCCAGTGTATGCCAGGCACTGGGCTTTGAACTGGCAAATGAGATCTGCATATGGTAGTGATCTCTTCCCTAAGGAGGCCACGATCCAGATGGAAAGACATATTTACAAATAAACCTATAGCATAGTAAGTGGCATATTAATATATGAACAGAATGCTATGAACACAAAATGTGGAAGTGATAAATTCTGTCGGGCAGGTGATTAAGAAATAGAAAGGTCAGAAAAGTTATCTCTTGAACTTAAGAACTATATTGTATATATGCAGACAGATGGTTTTTTGCTTACTTTTGTCATCTCCACATTCTTTTCTGTGGAGCCTGTTTTTAAAAATACCTTTTTGCACATAACTTGTTCATCTACCTTCTTCTTATTTTAGTAGACCCTTTCACAGTCTCAGGAGCAAAGGTACCTGGAGAACACCAGTGATGGGTTTTTAGGGAAATAAAACCGTTGTTTATCTTTCCCCCTTTCTTCAGTCCCAATTGGTTCAAATTTTTCCTTCCATTATGTTTATTAACCTTAATACGTATCTGTCTGCTCAGACACATACATGGCTTTAACTGCCAACTTTTCTCTATCAGGAATCCTTCAAGCCCATTTTCCTTTTATCATTGTTTTTTTTTTTTTTTTAAAGATTTTATTTATTTCTTTGAGAGAGAGAGAGAGAGTGAGAGAGAGAGCGCAAGAGGGGGTAGGGTTAGAGGGAGAAGCAAACTCCCCGCCGAGCAGGGAGCCCGATGTGGGACTCGATCCCGGGACTCCGGGATCATGACCTGAGCCGAAGGCAGTCGCTTAACCAACTGAGCCACCCAGGCGCCCTAATTGTTTTATTTTGAGATAATTACAGGTTCACATGTAGTTATAAAAATAATGCAAATAAATCTCATGTATCCTTCACCCAGTTTTCTCCAATGGTAACATCTTGTAAAACTCTAATACAGTATCACCAGTAGGACACTGATACAGTCATCCTATACCCATCACCACAAGGGCCCCTCAAGCTGCCCTTTTATAGCAGGGGACTACCTCCCTCTTTCCCCCCTTGCTGCCTGGCAACCCTTGGCAAACACTAATCTACCCTCCATTTCTACAATTTTGTCATTTCAAGAATGGCATATATATATGGACATACAGTAACCTTTTGTCCAAGTTCATTTTTAAGGCAACCATCACAGTAGGGGAACATGGTAAAAGAGATTCCTTAAGTTAAACTTCAGTAATAACTGCAATAATAAGTACTAACATAAAGCACTTATTTTGTACCAGCACCTTCTAAATGCTTTTACAGTAGTTCCCTCTTATCTGCAGGGGACACATTCTAAGACCCCCAGTGGATGTCTGAAACCGGACAGTACCAAACCCTATAATATACGATGTTTTTTCCCTATACACACATACCTATGATAAAGTTTAATTTATAAATTAGGCACAGTTAAGAGATTAACAACACTAATAGAACAATTATAATAATATACTATCAGTTATGTGAATGTGGCCTCCCTCTCTCTCTCAAAATTATACTGTCCTTTTCTTCTTATGATAATGTGATGTGGAAAATGCCTACATGATGAGATGACGTGAGCTGAATGATGTAGGCGTTATGATGTAGATTCAGGCTACTACTAACTTACTGCTGAAACGTCAGAAGTAGAATCATCTGCTTCTGGACCGCAGCTGACTGTGGGTAACCGAAACTGTGGAAAGGGAACCAGTGGAAAGGAGGCCACGGGCAGACTACTGTACATATATTAACTCTTTCAGCTTTCGTAACAAGGGTATGAGGTGGGTACTATTATTACCCATCTAATTTTTAAGATGAGGAAACTGAGGCACGGGTTAAGTGAACTGCCAAAGATCACACAAAGCTAGTAAGAAGAAGAGTTAAGAGTGTGAACCCAGAGTGTGTGGCCTAGAGTCCTTGCTCTTAACCACTTTGCTATCCTGTCTCCAATGGTTATTACATTTCAACACTCTGCTTATGCACCTTCCATGGAAGTACCTAACCGCTAAGACTAGTTTCTGCTACCTCCTATGTACACAAAGACCCAGCTGCCTCAGGTGGGACAGGGGTGGTGGGAGGGGAGCAGATCCTAGGGCAAGTATGGGAACAGAAACAAGCACCCCTTTCTGTTCTATTTAGAATCTTCTTATCTAAATAAAATTGTGCAATTTCTCTAGATACATCTCTTGATAATCCTACTTGTCCTCTGCTCTTAGAATATGATTTATAAGACTTACTCTTCCTACCATTTTCTTCCCATTCCTGCAAACTCTCTGAATTTCTGTGCACTGTACTCATAGTATTTAATTTATACAAAATCAGCTTCGTGTTTAATTTTCTCTCAATTTTAGAAAACTGTCAAAAAAAGTTTCTTTACTATTATAGGATGATATAAATAAGGATTTTCCCCTAATAGCAAAAGGAAAGCCAGTTATTTTCATTTGAAATTTTATTTCTTTTAATGGTCAGAAATGGTAAAACATGCTTTCTTGCCTTTTCATGAACTCCACAGACAGAAGTCAAAGCTCTCTCTTCTCAACTACCTTGATGCTCCCTACAGGTCATATACTAGGTCTCTTTAAAAAGGCAGATGAGGGTGGATAGCCACAAACCACTTGTTCATCTGAAAAACTGCAGCCACCATCTTTGTTGGTTAAATGCTTTCCTACTGCACTATTTACTTAAAGGGTATCACCAGGAACTCCATCCTACAGAGGTGTCACTTCCTTGTTTCAGTTTCTCCATCAGCAAGACCTGTCCTGCCTACCCAACTAAACCATATTACTTCTCCCTACAGATTTTTCAGTTACTCATTGTCACTGACAAATTACCCTCAACAGATAATCTTTCGTTTTTATAACCTGCTTGGATATTTTAGAGTTCAACAACATTACAATGCGTTGATTTTTTTTAAAATATTACATTTATAACATCAGTATAGAATAAGGTAACACTATTAAGGTGAGACAGAGAGAGAAGCAAGATTAAGAAACCCAAGAGAAAGATATACTTCTCAAAAGTCACATGCCCAAGTCCCCTAATTTCTGTTCTTTGACCACAAACCTCAGTCCATGACCATGAGGGTTTTAAGACTCTTAGAGTGCTAAGACTGGTCTTGAATTTCTGTTCTCTCTTTTCCAGTATTTCCAAAAAAACTAAGATCAGCCACAGTTTATTTTCATTTATCCAAAGGTAAATTTGAGAGAATCCATGAATTATCCATATTTTTCTATAACTATGTGTAAGATAGGCATATTATTTTCATTCAGTTTCTTAGAATACTCACTTAGAAGTTGAACTGCCTAAAAATATGGATTAAGACTTCTACTTACTCTGCAGTTACATGAAGCCTAGAGGTTTTCAAATTATACCTTACAAAACTACAGTTGACCCTTAACACAAATTTAAACTGCTTTAAAGAGGGTCCACTTATACACAGATTTTGTTTTTTTGGATACATCGTACTGTTAATGTACTTTTTCTTCCTTACGATTTTCTCAATAAAACTTTCTTTTTCTCTAGCTTTATCGTAAGAATATAGTATATAATACATATAACATACAAAATACCTTATCAATCAACTGTTTCTGTTCTCAGTAAGGCTTCATCTATCTGGTCAACAGTAGGCTATTAGTAAAGTTTTTGGGGATTCAAAGGTTACATCCAGATTTTCAACTGGGGGGGGGTAGTGCCCCTGACCCGTGTTTTTTAAGGTTCAAATGTATACAACTGTCCTGAGCAACTGAACAGTACATGTGACTACAGCCATTTATTTCTACCGTTGATTATATCTGAAGAGGCCTGGAAGGAAGGAACAGTCCAGAAGTCTTCAAATAATAATGGACTCCCCCCCCCCCACCAATACTTGGTCTCCAAAGCATGAATGACATGCCTAAGGGTTACACCTGATCTGGTCATGAGCCTTTTGCCAGAAGACTGAAAACAGCTGTTCTTTATGGAAAAACACTGAGTACAGGAGTAGGGTGGGAAAATGGGTAAAGAGTGAAACACTAATTCAAATTTTTGGCTTTTTGTTAAAAACATACATATAAAAAGTCAAATATTCCTACATCTATCATCTCACTCCTATGAAGCTTAACTACCCACCCTGTGAGTGTTCTTTTTTTTAAAAAAGATTTTATTTATTTATTTGAGAGAGAGAGCACATGAGAGGGGGGAGGGTCAGAGGGAGAAGCAGACTCCCCGCTGAGCAGGGAGCCCAATGCGGGACTCAATCCTGGGACTCCAGGATCATGACCTGAGCCAAAGGCAGTCGCTCAACCAACTGAGCCACCCAGGCGCCGCTGTGAGTGTTCTTAATGTCCAACTGTTTTGCCTGTCTGGCTAATAATGCAAGCCGACAGGGGCAGGGGCAGAACGGACTGTATTTAGTACTCCACTGGTGCACAACAACAACGACGCAACAAAGAATATCTCTGTAACAGGGACTAAGTCCTTAATGATTTAATCTTGCAATGAGAGACGGTCATCTTGTGGCTTGTGGTCCAGGTTTAATGTAAGGTAAAAAATGTTTGAACATTTATATTTTGCTATTTAAAAAAAAATCAGCTTGAATGCATAACTAAGTAGATGCTAAAATTAAATAGCTGATTTGTTTTTAAACCGTTTTTGTTTCTAATTTAACATCAGCTTAATTCAGCTCCTCTCTCTACCTATTGCTTTGTTTCTTCCACCCAAGATCTAGTCTTTGACTCCTTATTCCCAGGGTAAATCCTCCAGCTTATGAATAAATACTTCTGTGCCTCATTGTTACTCTTCCTCAAGCGAGACTAAATGGACCTAAAGTCAGAACTTAACATATGATGATAAAGCTTGTCCAGAGAAAGCTTTGTCTGTCTATCTATTTACTGATTTTCCTGAATGAATATATTAGGTATTCATTACTCAGGGTTGTATCAGGGCTGATGCAGGTACTGCCAAGTATACAGAGGGTTGAAGAGAGCTGCCTTAAGATAATGGCTTATGAAGGAAAGAGAAATAATCCCATTTGTAAGACAAGCTGGAAAATCAGAGGCAAAGAATTCTGCATAAAATTATTATGAAAAGTGCCTAACATTTTAACCTCAATTCAATGGATTTGCTCATCAGCACTCTTCATTAAAAGAATTATTTACCATAACATCCATGCTGTGAACCACTGTACTAGAAAATCAAATATATATTATAATATCAATGTTTACTTCACAACTTTGTGAATTGTACTGTGGCTATCTAAGATAAAACCTTGATTTTAAGAATTGCACACTGAAATTTTTAGCATAACAAAGGCAACTTACTGAAATAGTTAGGGATATGGATTTCACACACACACGCACACACACACACACACACACAGTCAATGGGGGGGGGGAGTAGAAAAAGCCAATGAACTGGGGATGGGGGATAGGGGGGGGGATGGGTAAAGTGAGAATTTGATGTAATCGTCTTAACTTTCCTGTAAATCTGAAATTATGTTTAAAAAATTATATTCCAGGGTAGCCATATTTGCAGATGATTGGCTAGAGTGCTTGCTGAATTCTTTCCCAGAAATGTTGACATTACTTGGGACTGATGGGAAAGTGCATGACAAGATGGTTGTAGCAAGTAATCAACAGTAAGGTCAACGCTCATGCTTCTCCAGGTTTGTAGTGAAGTCAACACTTATCTGTAAGTACACTTTAATGATTAGTCACAGACTTTTTTACATGTCACTCTCTTAGTCTATACTTCTTCCAATCCAGTAAGGACCCATTTTTAATTGCATGAATTACTGCAACTGCTGTTCCAGGAAGGACGATGACCAAGACCTTAAGATGTGATTTTAATCTTCTAGAAATGGATTTATCAACAGGAGGCCAAAGAAAAAGTATATCTGAATCCTTGTCAGTTACAGGAACTATCAGTTAATGCCAAGCTGGAAAACAGACTTTGCTGCAGCTAACACCTCCCATTCAAATTAGTACTACACAAATTCCCTCCCCAGGCCACCTTTCTTTTAAAAGCCACCCTGCATATTTGGACATATAATTCAAGCTGTAATATAATAACATCTTTGGAAAAGAGTTTTCAGCATTCTCTTACAAAAAAGCAGTTCCCAATATATTTTTTCAAGTAAATACTGGTCAACATCTGGTCAACAGTAGGCTATCAGTGAAGTTTTTGGGGATTCAAAAAGTATTTACATTCAAGGTAAAAATCTTAAAGGCTGTCTGCTATATTCTCTTTCTTTATTCCTTGCTAAAATAACAGAAAAATTAACACAGTCTGAGTTAAATGCCCCATTTTCTTGCTTATATATGTATACATTTTTAATAAGTTTTGATGGGGTAGATGGATGCGGGCAATGCATAGCGTGTAACTAATTCCCCTGTCCATTGAGCTAATAGAGATGTGGTTTATTTAAAATTCAGAGTTGTGGTTCTACTATTTGGGAATGGCTTTCTGAAACTCTGTGGGTGGATACTGGTAATGAAACAGAGAATTCAGAACAGCAGGGAGCATAAGGCCAAAGAAGCTTTTATAGCACAGTGTGTGTATGCACTAAAAATAATTATACATATGTAGTGGGAGGCTGGTTAACTGAGCCCAAGAGGCACTTGGTTGTTCAGATAACTAATCACAATATGAAGTCCCCTGTGACAAAAATGTTTCCAAGGTTAAACTGTCTGATTTTTAATCATAAAGAACTGAATTTATTGGCTAAAGTTCTTTCATGTTGTTGGCTTGAAAGCAATAGCCAGCCTTTTTATCAAGATTTTAACCACAAGAAAACTATCAACCTTTGGTGGCTCCTAAACTGTGATTTGCCCCAGAAAGAAGAGGAGTTCTCAATTATAATATAAAAGCTTAAAGAAGAGTTCAGGATATAAGGTTTTTTTTGTTTTGTTTTGGAAGTCAAGCTTGTGAAATCTCTTTCTACCAATACACACAAAAGTTAAATTTTACTTTTAAAACTAGGCCCGGAAACAAAACAGAAAAAAGAAGTTTGATTTTCCCAGTTCTGATGTCCAGTTTTCTTAAGAAAGAGTTTTCTGGGCTTCCTGTCATTCACAACCCTCATGCGTTCAACAAAGGCTGCTAACAGTTCTCCCCATTTCCCTTGACTTCATTGACCTCCACTCTCCAATCTGCTTGGCCTCGGGGGCCTCATCACCAGTTTCTGATTCCAGATCTTTTCCCAACCAGACTACTGGAGCTGGGAGTTCTTTCTCACTTTCCTCTATACTCCTTCAAGTTTCTCCTCACTCTCCTTCATCATCAGGTACCTTCTGTTCACATCTCTACTACCTACTGAATATTTATCAGGCACTATGTCAGGTGCTTTAAATGCAGGATCTCATTTCCTTCAGAACTCTACAGTTAGACCTGTCATTTTACAGAAGAGAACATCAAGGCTCACAGAGCGGTCCAACAGTTTTTCCTCTTACGTGGTTGGGAAACTGGGAGGGGAATCCACATAGTCTGCCTCTAGAGCCCACCATTCTCAACCACCGACCTCTAGCCTTCCTTCCTCCTTCTACAAATACACCTTCAGTGGACCCCCATTTTCTGCCCTGCTTCTCATGACTTTCTGTGCAAGCAGTGGCTGCCACGCCCCTGCAGTCACCAAGTTTCAGCCTCAACCCATTCCCATTGCAATGTTTAGAAATGTGTTTAAAATCTTTTGTTGAAAAAAATTTTTTTAAATCTTTTGTTGATTGTTACACACAATTATATTATTATATTATGTATTTTTATAGTGTTGATTATGTTAAACACACACAATTATATTTATTCCATATATTATATGGTTCAGTCTCCATGTTATTTTTGTGCTTTTATTTCATTTGGGTCTGGGGAGGGGTCAGAAGAAAAAAATGTTTAGTCCTCTCAAACTAAAAGTTATCTGAAACAAAGTCAGGACTATGATTTATGATTTATTCACCAGCGAAAGACAAAAGGAAAGGGTAGCTTCAAACGGAAAGTTGTGGTTCTTAGGAAACCTAGGGGATGAGAGTATACCCAAGCTACTTATACATTAAAAAAGAAAATCTCTTTATCTATATCTGTATCTCTTTCCTTACACTCTTGGAGGCAACTAATGCTTCTGGGTTTCTGCCTCTAAGTAATCTTGCTCGTGTATCTCTTTTATTTCTCCTGTAATATTTTCTATTCTTTTCTCGTTCCATGTACCTTTCCTTTGTATCTTTTTTTTTTTTAAGTTTTTACTTTAATTCCAGTTAGTTAACACACAGTATTATTATTAGTTTCAGATGTATAATACAGTGATTCAACAGTTTCATACATCACCCTGTGTTCATCACAACAAGAATACTCCTTAATCCCTATCATCACCCCCCCTCCCCTCTGGTAACCATCAGTTTGTTCTCTAGAGTTAAGAGTCTGTTTCTTGATCTGTCTTTGTCTCTCTCTCTCTCTTTTTCTCTCATTTTCCCCCTTTGCTTGGTCATTTTGTTTCTTAAACTCCATGTACAAGTGAAATCATATGGTCTGTGATTCTCTCTGACTGATGTATTTCTCTTAGCATTATACTCTCTAGCTCCAACCACATCGTTGCAAATGGCAAGATTTCATTCTTTTTTATGGATGAATAATATTTCATTATATGCATGTGTATACACACACACAAACTCCACATCTTCTTTATCCATTCATCAATCGATGGACATATGGGTTACTTCCATAATTTGGCTATTATAAATAATGCTGCAATAAATAGAGGGGTGCATATATCCCTTTGAATTAGTGTTCTTGCATTTTTTTGGGTAAATACCCAGTGGTGGGACAGCCGGATCATCCTTTCCTTTGTATCTTAACAAGGGCAAAATATTTCCCTATCTTAAACACCTCCATGTCAAGAAATGCCTAACTCCATTTCTCCTCCAACCACCACTACTTACTGGTTTTTAATGTCTTCCCTAACTCTTTAACTGAATGACTTCTGTGTCATGCCCTTATTTCCTGGTTATCAAATCCCTCTTTAATGACCTGTCATAGGCTTTGGTTTCCCACCATGGCACATTAACTTCTTCCAGGTTTCCTGATGATATTCTAATAGCCATAGGCAACAATTTCCTCAGTCCTCATACATCCTTGGCCCCTATTCTCTTACCTCTTTCATAACCCTGTATGCAGCTTTCTCCTTTCTTTAGGTTCCTTAACTCACTGGTTTCTTTTTCTCTCTCCCATCCCCCCAAGTACAGTCCTTAGCAGCCCCTTGTTCTTCTGTGTTCATTCCCTTATCCACTTTCACACCCTTAATCATTGCTTCTAGATTAATGACTTCCAAACTAGACCTATATTTATAATTTTCTATAGGACTATCTTAAGAAATAGTTTCAACCAGTTTTTCTTCCCATTCTTTCCCTGCCATCAGCCGTATCTTTCTTCCCTCAGTTCCCCAGTTTTTCAACTTCACATTCTTTCTTCAGCCAACTCTAATCAGCTATTAAATCCTATCATTATTTGAAAACATTTTTCTCCAATTTCTCTCTCTTCCTCCATTCCACTGGCCACTACCCACAAAACACTCTCTGAAAAAAAGGGATAAGTAGGAATTGGTAAGTCAAATTATTACTTTATATGCAAAAGGGAAAACTTATTCACATTAGCACAATAACAAGAATTTTACAGGCTGAAGGACTCTCATAACATTAATTCTTAGTTTATCTGGTTTGTAATATTGAGATTATCATATATCAAGCTTCTTTAAAATGAGGCACACCTATGCATAACTTAAGGCATCAAAGAACTCCACAGAAATATCACAATTTTTCCAACAGCAGGACGTCTCCTGATAAGTTAGTTTGAAGGTAATGCATAAAGAGGTGTATTCATTTAAAGGCACAAATGACAACTCAACTACCAGAATGCTCATAAACTCCTGGATCAAACTGGTAAGCCCTTTTCAAAGCATTCCTCTGTGACTGTGCTAGAGATTTCTCCTATCTCAAAGGTCTAATTACTGTGATTTAGTGAAGTTGAGTGATTAAAGTTGAACACAGCTGTATCTCAATTTTCCCAACTATCAGGTGCTTATCTGCTACACAAAAGCATTGCCAAGTCATACTTGCAGATTTCCATTCACTGGAAAGCAGAGTCCTACTGCTAGACTTTGCCTCCACATTCCAGGGTCCTCTTATCATTCCTACTGACTCTAAGGAACTAAATTTTAAGCATTTCATCAGGAAGATAATCCTTAAAAAAAAAAAAAAGCCCACATTAGTATTCTATTTTTTGTAGCAATTAGCATAATTTATCCTCCCTGTCTTCACTTTAAAAAATAAACGTTAGCTATGTTTCTTGCTCTCTAAAGCTGGAATTAGTTGTATTTATGCTTCTGGACTTTTTGTCTCTTTCTGGCATAAGCTGCCAGGGGCAAGACACATGCTTATCAGTTCTTCAGCATGTTCCTACAGAATTTACTACAGGACTCTGTCACAGTGGTCTGACTGACTACAGTGTCTCAGCTGGTCCTATGTTACACGTCAGCAACCACTTCTGAAGGTGTGATCTATAATCATGACAGCAGGCAATACAGTAAGATTACAGCTTTAATCGGCCGTGATTATGAAATATTTAAGACTCTTCACAAGGGGAGTGCCTTAGAAACAGACGCAAGTATGAGGACTAAACGCCAGCCCACCTGGTGGCAGAACAGGCAATGGGACTGTCTCTTCAGATGGATGAGCAAGCAGGAAAACGGGTAACACGACTTGTCTTGGAAGCACGCAGCACCATGAGGCAGTAAAAACCCATCAGCATACATCATCCTATCACGGCGAGCGTCATTCCCAGCCTCTATTAGCCTCGCTGCATCAGCGCAAGTCCCAGACACTTGATCCTGTTTATAATTGCTGATGAGCAGTAATAAGGCCTCCATGCCTCAGCTCTGTCCGTTCCACTTCGGTACCCACCTATTAGGTAATAACTTTTATTTACAGCCTTGCTTGATGTGCTGTTCTATTAGTACAGCCAGGAACTGAGTAGGGTGAAAAAAAAAGCCTCCTTAATGGGCAGTATTATTGCAAGGCTCAGATGATTTATAACGCAGCTCTGTGGCTGCTCTATCATGCTCCTTCTGGTAAGACTGCTCCGGGAAAGCTACGTTCCTAACATGCTGCCCTCTAACAGGCACATATGTGCTATGGAGCGGCACCTAAAGCACCCCCAGATCCACCCTCCCCCAAAACCCAAAAGTTTCAAGGAGGGCGGTATTAAATTCCCTTGATATCCTTTTCAAATAGTGTTGGCTCAGGTATTTTGCCCCAGTAGAGCAACAGAACAGCTAATCAATAGAAGTTCAAGGCTTTTCTCCTTAGGAAGAGTGCAAGATATGATAAAATAAAATAAATGACCGTAAATGGGAAAAAAAAAAACCCACATCCCCCCCATACACACACCAGTTGTAACTGCATTCAAGGATGTAAGCAAACTGAATTTGCACAAAGCACGTAGACCACGAGTAGCTCAGCACCAAAGCCCAGGCTTCTCATATATACACATCCAAAACAGCAGCAAGCCTCATCACACTTCCTTTTCCTTTTAATACTGGAGTGTATTTTGATCCATCAAGTGCAAAAATGCCTCTTGACAAGACTGGCGCCCTGGCTTGATATTCACTTAGATCAGCCTTTTTTCAGAGGAGGAGCTACTGCTTCTTATGAGCAAAACTCAAACAAGGCCTCTAAAACAAGCCTCTGGCTTCAAGTCCAGCAAACTTACACATCATTACATGTCTAGCTGGCCTATAATGCAACCACATCAATTGGTGGCAATGGGACCAAACTCTCATTTACAGGTACAGGTAAGCTCTCCCCAACCTTTTCTGAAATCTATACATCATGTGAGGTGCTTTTAAAATCACCTGCTATTATTTACATATTGACTATCAAATCATATCAAATCTATTTATACAGTGCCTCACTACTTCATTCTATTCTTTAATATAAGCAACAAGTCAGGCAGATGAACGTCTTTACAGAAAATAAAAGCCAACACAAGAGAAAGCATTTAGCACATTATTTCCTTTCTCCAGTTATCCACCTACTTGCCAAAAACCACACAGTATCCGTAAACAGCCACTAAGGCATACCATGATAACCTCTGGCTTGTTTTCTATAGTAAAACAAAGGAAGGCAGACCTTTTAGACTAGAGAGATGTTTGCAATCTTGCCAAATATTTGGTATCCATTTTGTCCTGTTTTAGGACCCAAGATGATGAGTGCACGAGGTAAAACATTTTTTTAATCCTTTTTTCTTTGCCATGACAGATTAACTGTTTTGATCCTTCTTCAATGGTTACATTAAATGCTAATAAAAAATGAAAGGTTTATATCTTCCCTAATAGTCTCCTGATGGGAACCTGCATATTTCATAAGTAGGTCAAATTTCTAATTTTCTGTCTCAAATGCTGATAGTGCAGACCTGAGGGAAAAGCTATACCTGAAGGACCAAGGAGAAAGAATGAAACAGAGAACTGAATTACACTTGAACTCATACCCGAAGCCACATCTTTTAAAGCTCCAAAGCATCCTTTACAGAAGGGTCAGCTAACAGTATGTAATATTGATCCACACAGCTGGTTGAGATGTTTCCATGAATATTGACTCTACCAGGAGATAAAACACACAACTGTAGGTATTTCTCAGATTTACAGGGCCACCTCTGATCTAACACTACCACCCTTTAGCTTCTGAATCAATTTAAAAGATCTTATATAAACCTCTTGGTAATATAACAACAATGAAACATTTCCCTTTAACTGGCTTCTGAACACGGATGTGGAAAGTGTTCAGCACATCAATCTTCTCTTAACTCCCAGGTGAAAGGTGGTCTCTTCCCTTGTCTTTGTAAGAAGAGACAATATCACAAACAGCTTGTCTGAGAGAAGTCAAGAAAACGTTTGGGGGGGGGGGAAAGGGAAACAATGAACAATACAAAGGTATCTAGTTCATGTCACTGTTCATCACACTAGAAGAAAAAAAAGTAACTCCAAAGGATCAACATGAACTTTTGAAAGGAAAAGAAAAGGAAAAGGAAAAGGAAAAGGAAAGGAAAAAAGAATAAAGAAAAAAGAAAAGTTTTAAAAGAAAGCACACAAGGGATATACAGTTAAAAGGAATTAACATGCTTCTTAGAGTGGAACTGATGATACTTTCCAGAAAAACCTGCCTTGATGTTTAATGGGACAGTTTCTAGTCCCATCTGCTTTCATCTCAGGCAATACTACAGCTCCCTTATGGTCCCACAAATGGTTATTTTACTTGCTATTCTACTAATTATAATCACATTTTTAAACATACAAACAGCATTTAAAAACCATCATTTTTCTATTGCATCAGAGAAAATATTATTTACTCAACATACTTGCCGGAAGAAGAGCAAAAGTGAATATAGTTATGGTAAACCAAGAGGTTGCTGACAGTATCATCAAGTCTGTAAACTTGCCTATGACTTTTTTTCCTTATTTTAACTTAATAAAGAGACTATAGGGGCGCCTGGTGATTCAGTCGGTTGAGTGGTTCACCATCTGCCTTCAGCTCAGGTCATAATCCCAAGGTCCTGGGATGGAGCCGCGTGTCAGGCTCCCTGCTCAGCAGGGAGTCTGCTTCTCCCTCTTCCTCTGCTGCTTCCCCTGCTTGTGTTTTCTCCCTCTCTCAAATAAATAAAATCTTTTTTTTAAAAAAAAAGGGACTATAAAATGAAAAAACGAAATAAAGGCACATAAGAGTAGTGAACTAGGAAAGGAGCAATTTCCTTTTTTTCATATGCTAAAAAGTCTATCCCTTCATATACTTAAGGTAGGGCCTAGAGCAAAGAGTTGGTTAATGCCCCACTTGGAAGAAGCAGGGTCCTTGAGTTAGTCACTGTTCAAGGATCCTAGTGGAAAGAGACTATTCCTCCAAAAAAAATTTCAGACAAGACATGGTTCTGTCAATTACAGCTTACAATTTAAGGTTTATCAATAGCAAGCTCCAATAAATGAAACACAAAACAACTTACTTCTTTTGCTGTAACTCTCTGTAAAAAAGTCTTATGAAGAAAAAGTTACAGGTCTTTAAACAAGAAATCCTATGAAAAGGCAACAAACTTTCCTACTGTCCCACAAGGCACTTTAAACATAAAAATATGACCTCATATAGATATTCACATAAATATCCAAATATCTTCGAAATAAAGTTCTCTGAAGGAGATGACCATAGCTCGGATTACAACATTTTGGCTTAAGGTGTAACTTGATAAAAAAAGATGAAGGACAAAAGGGAATCTTCTGGTGGTCTGTTGCCAAGGAAAGTGAACTCTTTCTTTCACAATATACTCATTCTTGGCAGGAATGTTGTGAGAATTAACAAGGGAACATGTGCAAAACATTCTGAGCTCTTGGAAGAAACGTAAGCTCTCTCTAGTAATCTGAAGGTATGAAATGCTTTAACTCTCACATTCTAACCAAAAGCAACCTGGGACCTGGCAGCACTTCCCAATTCTCACTTCATTTTTCTCTGCTTAAATACCACAATGATCACAGTGCGTTCTTTTTTCCCCCATCTAAAGATTACAAAGAGTTTAAATGTTAATAGTGCTATGTGGCTAAAAGCCAGCATCTAAAGAAAAGCCTCTCACCTAGCTCACAAATACAAACTGATCTTTCATTTGCCACTACTGCTCCTTTTTGCAATCTGCTTCTTAGACTCATAGCTCTCACAAAGAGCAATTTCTTAAAAAGAGTTCCCACTCTCATTTTGATGGTTACAGACCAACCACGCTATACCACTGTCCATCTCTCTAAATTACAGTACCCTCTGATCAAAAAGTCATCACTTGAAAAATAAATAGAGACATAACCATTCAGGCTTACATTCAGGCCTTGACGTAATAAAGCCATATAATAATGAGTCTAATGCTAATCTTCATATCTAACTGTCAAAGTACTAAAAAGAAAATGACCTATTTACTGAAGAGGTCACTTACCTTTTCTGAGTGTACACATGTTTCTAAGATATTCGACTATGTACCTTTAATAGTATATATATTTCTATGTGTACTTGCTGGTTTTAAACTATGTGCATAGACTAATACATAATTATGAACTGAATCTAGAAAACAGAAATTTTAAAAGGCTGAGATGAAAAGCTTTTACTATTTTCTCCCCATACCTCAAAGACTATATATTGTATGGCCTAAGTATCCTTTTTCTAATATAATGTCATCATCGTTATTATTAATTGTCATTATTATTATCTTTAGAGAGGGAGGGCGGAGGGGGAGTAGAGGAGTGGGAGAGGGAGAGAGAGAATCTTAAGCAGACTCCACACCCAGCACGGAGCCCAACGTGGGGCTTGATCTCACGACCCTGAGATCATAACCTGAGCCAAAATCAGGAGTCAGACACTTAACCAACCGAGCCACCACCCAGGTGCCCCTATAACATCATTATTATGCTAGAGGCTGCTTTAGGTCCAAACGTGTATGGATAGATTGGCTGGGAAGAGTTGGTGTAGTCTCATTCAGAGGGTCCCACTCTACAGCTCGTGAGGAGTAACATGTGGCTGTAAGGTGATCATTTACTGATCATCTATGTCTGAAGCCTGAGAGACTTTGGGAGAAGTACTGTTGTACTACCCACTGTGGTAGCAGCACCACAGGGCAAGTGTTAGAGGCACTGAGTACTACTCTTGAAGACTAGACATAAAGAATACAAGACACTCCAGCAACACAACAATAAGTAACTGGTGGTGATTCACAAGAAAAATGCCCAGGATTCCCACAGTGGGCAACCTTCTCATTCCAGGACAGAAAGATGGAAACAAAGAGAGTCAACCTGTGAATCTTAAGGCAAATCACTTAATTTACCTCTGAAAATCAGGAAGCTCTGTCCTCTAGAGTCAGGGCCATTGTGTAAGGCAGAAGCCACAGGGCTAGTTCAAGGAGCCTGAGGCGGCACAGACAGGCTTCTTGAAAAGAAGTGTAGCAGGCTGAACTTGATGGCCTTTAATGTCCATGCTAAGAAATCTCAACTTTCCTTCAGGCTTTTTGGGAGTGAACTGCACATTGCATTAATTTCCTTCCAAGCCAGAAATTCTCAATCTCTTTCTAGTTAAGAGGTATTATATTCATCTAAAAGGAGGCCTGGGAATGTGTGACTGAGAACTCAATGCCTCCCTTATCATGTGCATATTACCCTCAGTTCCTAATATAGTACTGACATGCAACAAAAAAATGTGATCAACAAAATCAATTAATGAAACTAGATATGGGAGGGGAGCCTGGGTGGCTCAGTCGTTAAGCGTCTGCCTTCGGCTCAGGTCATGATCCCGGGGTCCCGGGACTGAGCCCCATATTGGGCTCCCTGCTCAGCAGAGAGCCTGTTTCTCCCTCTCCCACTCCCCCTGCTTGTGTTTCCTCTCTCACTGTCTCTCTGTGTCAAATAAATAAAATCTTTAAAAAAAAAAAAAAAAATGAAACTAGATATGGCAATCCATTCTGTTAACTTCTAATCTACTCTTCTTTCTCCCTGAAATACATTAATGTGATATCAATACCATCAACACCACATATAATCTTTAGCGATTATAGTATGATAGCAGCTCCCATTATTAAAGATCTATTATGTGAGCTTTATGTATATTATTTCTTACATCAAACCTATGAGATAGATTTATCATCCCATTTTTCAGATGAAGAACACATTCTGAGATGTTAACTTATTTACTCAAAATCACATTTTGTAAGTGGCTAGGCTAGGATCTGACATCAGATCTGTTTCTAGAACTCACATTTTTAAAACTACTTCACAATATGCAGTGTTTCAAAATCTTATTTCTCTTTCTCCATACTTCACCAATGATATGTTTTTTCCACTGTATGGCTGGGAGTATAAGTAATTACAATAAAATGCAATAAGCAGAAACATTATGTAGTGGAAAACAACACAGACTTTAGCATCTGAGAGATCTGTATCCAACAAACTGATAGTGACCAGAGGGGAGGTGGGTGGGGGTATGGGTGAAATAGGTGATGAGGATTAAAATCACACTTAACTTGATGAGCACTGAGTAATGTAGAGAATTGTTGAATTGCTATACTGTACACCTGAAACAAATTAAAATTCTATGTTAACTATACCGGAAATTAAATTTAAAAACTTAATAAAAGAATAAAACATCTGTGTTCAAGTCCTGACTCTATTACTTACTAGGAATATTACCACCACTCCAGGAAATATACTTAACTTTCTGAGTGCCCATTTTTGTCATCTATAAAAGAGGAATAATTATCTTGCAGAACCGTTCCGAAGATTAAGTGAGCATGTATGTAAAACATATTGAATGGTGTCTGGTAATGTAGTAAGCATGCAATAAATGCCGTTACTATTTTTAGATAAACAAAATCGTATGGGAGCAAAAGAGAGGAAAGAGATCTGCCTAGAAAATGAAGGACAAAAGCACATGATATTCAGGAAGGGTTCCTACTAATATCAGTGTCTACGCTGAGCACATGAGCCTCCTTTCTAAATCTCTCAGGATGACCCAATGTATTCGAGGCCCGTTCCTTAACTATCTCAACACGTTAGTAGTGCCAGTGGTAAATTCTGCCCTGAGAGCCAAGACTGAAAGAAAGGAAAGAAGAAGGACTAAAGTATACTGTGCATGTGAAGTGTTGGGCCTGAAATCAAAGGGCTCTGAGTGTGTTCAAGCTTCTGCCTGGAGTGGGTGTAGGAAGCTGGCTCTCTGACTTCCCACTGGCCAGTCAGGATGGCCTTACCCCAGGGCACAGCTCTCTTCTCCCTCAACCAGGAACTACCCAGGGGAGCTCGGGTACTGGGCACAGGAGGGATGAGAGCATGCCAGGACAATCTCATACACCCCCTGCCTCAAAACTAGTGTAGAGGAGTAAAATTAAATTGCCTGAACGTTACTCTGAAACTGTGCAAGGACAGACCTGTTTCCGGTTTAACATCAAAACTATGAGCATTAAAGGGACTGAGGCTTTAGTTTAACTTTGTACACAGAAATAGTTTGTGCTATTTCTGCTTGGGAGTTAAAAGGACTTTTTAAGTTATGAAAAAGACTCTAGGGCGCCTGGGTGGCTCAGTTGGTTAAGCAACTGCCTTCAGCTCAGGTCATGATCCTGGAGTCCCGGGATCGAGACCCGCATCGGGCTCCCAGCTCAGCGAGGAGCCTGCTTCTCCCTCTGACCCTCCCCCCTCTCATGTACTCTCTCTCATTCTCACTCTCTCAAATAAATAAATCTTTAAAAAAAAAAAGAAAAGAAAAAGACTCTAACTGTGACCTTTAGAAAAACAATATAATTACTCTGACTCTCCCAAATATAATCTTTAAGATATTTTAAATAGCAGGCAGCATTATTAGAAAAGGCAAATATTGTTTAAAATAAATTAAGCTACAGACTAAGGGAGCAATGGGCATTTACAACTGCTCTTCAGAAAGCTACAAGATTCATGACTTCATGTTTAATAAAAATGTCACAGATGCACAAAGATGTTTTTGGGATTCCATGCATCTAAAAAGAATGATTTCAGCACACCCCATGGCTTTAAGATGAAGGGGAGAAAATATTTTCTAAAACTATTAGGATACTGTACTACAAAACTTCTTTCACTCTCCAGCTCCAATATTTAAATAATGTTCTTGTAGTAGGTCCGAGACTTAAGACAAATTAGATACATGCCAGAAACCAGGCAATTATCTGTATTTTCTGTACGTTTCATGTCTTAATAATATTCTTCAAACATTAGGAAGTAGGTAAATTTTAATATCCATCTGACCTCAAAGAGCACAACTCCAACCCCTCGTCACTCCACCTCCACTCCCAATACTTAGCACATAATACATCACTTGACAATTGATGGAAGAAATTAGAGAAGTACCCTGGCAAAGACACCATGTTAAAACCAGTAGCTAATTTCTGTGAAGAATCCAGGGAAGAACGAATCCAGATAAGAATGATGTACGTACCTGTACCACAGGATCTTTTGGTTGGTGTGATTAACGAGACATGAGCTGTGTCTGTGCATGGCCCACCTAGAAACAGAAAGGCAGGCACATCAGTCAGGACATATCTTCTAAATGCCCAAAGTTGCTATCTTGGATAAAGAGAAAGTCAAAGAGGCAGGGATCAACCTGCAAATATGCATGAAGAGGGGCAGTGGGAAAGATGGAGGTGCTCGTGGTGGTGGAAGGTTAATTCTAAGGACCTTATTTCAGTTCAGCTCTTCAGACTATAGGTCCATATTCTTTCTATATCATAACGTGCTTTTTATAAATAACAATGGAGTGTCATAATGTTCAGAAGCTGAGGATAAAATTTTAATTAGAATTCCAATCCCCGTGAAAGGAAATTACCAGTAGGTTTGGAGAGATCAGTTTTTCCACAGAGCAATAAGCAGGAGCACTCCCTCTGAAGTTGATCTCAGTGGTCACCCCACCTTTGAATATATTGCAAAACTAGCCTTATTTAAAGAGGGGAAACTCCCTAAGGAACAAAACACTGTTTTACAAAAAAAACTAAGGATCATTTTAATATATAAAGAGAGCATTACTGAACAAGGAAGAGTATCTGGCTTAATTATAAGAATATGATAGGAAGAGGGGCCTTTTATGGAATCTTTGTGAGCCCAGAGATCTGGTGGATAAGCATAATTCAAGAGTATGCAAGAGATACAGTCAGTTACTGGGTGAAGGCTTGAAAAGCAGTAATTTCACTCTGCAAAATCAGGACCACCAACAAATTCTTAAGTTGATATTGATATATACTCCAACCCTCCCATGTTGGGGACATGCCCTACCTTCTGAAATAGGAAGTTACTGTATAAACATGAATACCAATGGTTCTCTACATGCCCTAGGAGGGGCAGTGATGATGATCATAAAGGAATAAAACACACAGGCAAATGTTACAGTATTTTGAAAGGCTCCTCAGATGATGAGGACTAGCAAAGGGAAATATGGTTTCTTGGCATAGTTGTATGCCAACTATGACAAGACTTCCTATCACTGAAGTTACCCATTAAAAAGAAAAGAAAGGTGAAAGAGCTCTGAGCTCTGAGCCCTATTCCTAGAGTTTATGCTACCACCATCTATGGGTTTAGGAACCTAGAGATCCCACCTAAGAAGTTCATTAGTCCATTCTTTCCTACACCAAGGCCGTAACAGCAGCATACTTTCGTGGGCGTAAGAAGACACAGAAGGTAAACAGGAAAAGGAAGGAAAAACCAAGCAAGTGTATTGTTACTGTCAAAGAGCACTTAGAAAATCCTACTATGTGCCACCACATGGGATAGTCTCATGCTGAGGGAGCTTATAATCCTTTTAGGAAGACAAAATTTGTGTACATAAAGAACAATACATGACAGTAATAAAGAGTTGGATGGGAAATGACCAAGTGCCAAAGAGTATGGAACAAATAATACCTGCTAAATGTAATCAGGAAGAACAAGATTCACCATTGGCCAGCATCTCCTGGAAATACTTCTCAAGAATTTGAAAATGAGGCAAGAATAAACCAAAGTTAGAAAGGCTAAAAGAGCAAGGCGTTTCAGTTCAAATTTTTTTCTACAGACATTACAATCACTAGAGAAAGCTTAACATACTAAAATTCCAGAGTCCAAATGGACAACTGTGACATGAAGAATAGGCAACATGGAGTGACAATGAGCTGTAGGAAAATCTGACACAAATCCCAGATCCATTAAGAACCCTCTGAATAATGGCTTCTACAGCTCCATAAAAACACTTTAGCTTTTGCCTCCATGTGAGGTTTTTGATTTTGGTTTTTGTTGTTGTTAATTGAAGCATTCTTATTTCTGGAGAATTACAGGCTGTTATAGAAGACTTAATTTATTAAGTCCTGCAACGACTCCCTACTTGCTCAGTAATCCGGGATAAGTTTAACAAAAAAGTGGGGATAGTAAATTGCCTAAAAGCCACAGTGCTGATGAGATCATCTGTACAAAAAGACTTCATAAACTATAAAGCTTTATATTATTTATCATCACTTTCCCTATCACCAGATTTTATGCTCCCAAGAGCCAAGACCCACTCTGTCATCTACTCTTGGGTCATAACTGTGTGAACAGTGGGCAATTAATAGTGTTTATTAAGAACCACTGCAAGTTGTTTGATGAAATAAAGAGAGTAATGTGTCTTTTTTAAAAAACCTTTTTCTTTATAGAGGTATTACAAGGGGTGCCTGGCTGGCTCAGTCGGTAGAGCATGTGACTCTTGATCTCGGGGTCATGGGTTCAAGCCCTGCATTGGGAGTTTACTTGATTAAAAAAAAAATTAAAAAGAGGTATTACAGAAAGAATGAAATACTAGAATGAAGTGCACAAATCTTAAAGAGACACACTGAAGGCTTTTAACATATATATATACTTGTGTAACAACCATCAGATAAAAATATTAGAACATTTCCAGAATCTAGAAAGTTCAAAGGAGCATTTTCAAAACAAATTCCCAGACCCAGACTTGGAAATTTTGATGCAACTGGTGGGGGTGGGCATAGAAGCGATTTTAGCACACATTTTAAAACCAGCTGAACACAATGTAAATATTAACAGCCCAGTCAGTTCCAATCTCTGAAAACATTTTCTTTAACTCCCAGTTCAATATCTGGCCAAGATCACGAAGCACCCACAACATTGTGAGCTGCATGGAGCGCAAGATTCAATAACGGCATAACTATCAGAATACTTTTTTAAAAGGACATAAAATAATTCATCCAGTAAAATTATGAGAGAAGGGAGAAATTGGTCAAATTGAAACCCCTAAAGAAATTTAGCTGGGACTCGTGAATTAACACTCCCATATTAACAAATGTAATCTTTACCTCAGTCTGTGGGTTGAGAGTTGATCCTTTTTAAAATTCCTAATGAATGAATTTCTGTAGGTTTTGGCAAATACGCAAATAACTTTAAGGCTACCTAGCATATCTCAACATGCATCATCATGGAAGTGTTCTCCAGAGAGCTTGTTAAACTAACAACCCAATCCAGTGTATTCACTATATTACAGTAAAGTACAAATAGAACCATAGTTGAGCCAAAACAAATTGACAGCATGAGTAACTAGCAGTGATAATACATCCCAGCTTTGGTAATTGGACAATATTATAAACAGAAAGCTTGGAACTAAGTTTGGTCTGGAAGACTATAACCTATGAAACTCTTTAAAATCCAGAATGGATGCATATGAGCACTGCACATATATTCTACACTAACTGTGCTGTCATACAAAATTCCTATACTCTCAAATAAAAATAGTCATCACAGGAGATTATATCTACCTTTACACAATTACAGATCTTCCTCAACTTACAATGGCGTTATGTCCTGATAAAGGCATCATAAGTTGAAAATGGAGAGTTGGAAATGCATTTAATACACCTAACCTACTGAATATTACAGTTAGCCTATCTTAAATGTGCTCAGAACACCTGCATTAACCTACCTACACCTGGGCAAAATCATCTAACACAAAGCCTATTTTATTACTAAAGTTTTGATATTGAAGAGTGTACTGAAGGGGAAAAACAGAATGGTTGTATGGGTACAGAATGGTTCTAAGTGTATGGTTGTTTACCCTCGTGAAGGTGAAGCTGACTGGGAGCTGTTCTCCCTACTGCTGCCCAGCATCACGAGAGGGTATCGTACCATATATTGTTAGCCTGGGAAAAGATCCAAATTCAAATTTCAAGTATGGTTTCTACTGAATGCATATGGCTTTAGCACCATCGTGAAGTCTAAAAATCCTAAACTGAACCATTGTTAGGTCAGGGACCATCTGTAATTACAAATCAACTCTGTTAAAATGAATACAGAAAATTAAGGACCACTCAAGGGGAACCTTTTCAAGTTTTGGTCCACAACAATAAAAATATAACATGGGTGCCATGTGGTTATAGCAAACAAAATAATTTTGAGACTTAATAAGTAAGGGTCCAAGTCAGGGCACCTGCTCTATCAAGGAAAGGAGTTGGCTTTTCTTTACTGAGCTTTCTAATGTCTGAGAAGGGTAGCATATGGTCCAATAAGTCACTGTAAACCCTGCTCCCCTCCTCTTCTTTCCAAACAGCAGGGTAGACAGAGCTAATAACTGAAGAGCAAGGTAGGGAAGCCTCTTCATAACTGGGTTCTATAAATGAATGTGATGTATGTGTATGTACATGTGTTTTATGTGTTCAGTGTGATCATACTTAGGAAAAGATCTAAGTACAGAATTATTTACACCATTACCCTCTAGCCTATAGTAGTAGCAACTGAGTTTGGAAAAGTAAGTTTTGGGTTTTTGAATATTAAAAAAAAAACCCACAGCTAAAGTTCCTTGTTTAATGAAAGGCTCTCTGGGGATTCTGAACCAGATGATATCAAGATTAACCAACCTGAACTAATTTTTAGTCAATTACTGTGAGTTCTTTTTGCTTTCTTTTGCTAAAGCATATTAAATATCTTTTTTCAAATTTCTTCACTATCTGCAGATATTTAATGACAGATTATCATTTTGCATTTGATGTTACATTCAAAGGACTTTTTTCTAAGTTTCAACAATTTAGAGCCTGAAATTTGCAAGTAAGTAATATCTGTGGTAGTTTGTGGTTTGTGACCAGAAGTATGAATGCACTATTCTGTCTTCTAGGGATGTTTCTATTCTTGTATTAAAGGTGTCATACACAATGTAGCACTGTGGATTACATTTGCAATCCACATGATAGGCATGAAATAAAATTCTTCAGCTGTATTCCCAACAAGAAATCTTTATACCGTTTCTAATAGAGTAGTGGATTTTCTTGGAGAAATAGTACTAATTTCAGCCCTGTAAAGTTGAAGACAGGGGTCAAATACGCATACTAACTTCACTATAACCTGCAAATCCAGAAGGACTGAATAAAGGTATCCCATTAACTATCAACACTCATATTTCAAGCTGAAGGAGAATTCTCAAATTTTCTGTCAGCCTCCTATAGAGTTACTGAGCATGTCAAAAAAAACCCGGAAGCCTACCCCTGTAGTAGTCAATCCCATAGACTGGCTGAAGACTATGACTCAAGGAGGAAGCAGAGAACACAGTCTTGGAGGCAGCTGCGTTTAGGATGGCAATCATCTTAGGCACTCCAAATCTAAGGCTGAGTAAATATAGAAAAATAGTGTATTTCTCCTTAACCTTGAAAATAATAGAGATCAACAATCTTCCCAGAAAGGTTTTCTTAAAACAGCTGTGATGACTGGTTATTTTTGGCTCCTGGATCCATAGCCCTCATTGGCTGCAGTTATACCACGTGTTAAAGCACATCAATTAGGAAAAATGGACTGTCAAGGAGTCAGTCAGCTAAAAATTGCCAGAAGCTCAATAATCAAACAAATATTCTATCAGCTCTTTCATGGTAACTGCAAAACATTAATACACAAAAATAGCCATTCCTTTTGCAGATTTATAACACTTCTATATTCTTGTTTAATTAAGATGACATTTACATAACATTATCTAATTAATTTCCAACTAAAGGCACTATAGGCTAATTAGAAATGCATCATCCTTTTTAAACCAGCTTGTCAAATTCCATTCTCTCATAATCTGCACATTGTTTACCACGCAGCATCTTCCTTTTCTAGGCTCAGTGTTCAAAAGGTGATTTCTGACAGCAAATTCAAGAGATATAATTCTCCTCCCTCTCAAGAGATTTATAAAATCTTATCAAGAGTTTTTTGATGAAGCAACAAGGAAAAAAAAAAAAACCCAAGCAAAAAAAAAAACAAAAAAACAAGCCCCTATGCAACAGAGATAGTAAAATAAACTCTACACTGTCTCCTCACGTGGCCATATTAAGAATGTAAAACTATCTTTTAAAAATATTCAAAGAATCTATATTTCCAGGTACCTGGGTGGCTCAGTTAAGCATTTACCTTTGGCTCAGGTCATGATTCCAGGGTCCTGGGATCGAGTCCTGCATCAGGCTCCCTGCTTAGCTGGGAGTCTGCTTCTCCCTCTGCCTCCCCCACCCAGCTTGTGCACTTTCTCGCTCTCTCAAATAAATCAATAAAATCTTGTTTAAAAATCTGTATTTCTTTAGTAGCAAAATATTCCTTCCTTTAAAAGCCTTCAATACACACATGGAGACATAAAATAGTAAATGGTAAAAAATAAACAGTAAGAAATGAATATCAGGAACAGATCAGAATGTGCAAGAAAGTAAGTCCTCTCCCTCAGAAAAGGTGATCCTCCAACCTCACCTTAAACGTGCAATTCATGAATTGTTTTAATCAGAAAGAACACACCTAATCTGTCTACATAATTGAGTTTGAAAAGCACCATCGATTAAAAACAAGGATACATAAAGATATAATGAGTGGGAATCTAAGTTTACAGAAAATCTTCAGCACAGATAATAAATAGCCCTCCCATTTCTCCAAATGAAATTTCCAAATTAAACCCTTTACAAAGCCTGTTACAGAATCTAAGTGTTAATTTCTCCGTTAGAAGTTCTAATCCTAGGGCGCCTGGGTGGCTCAGTTGGTTAAGCGACTGCCTTCGGCTCAGGTCATGATCCTGGAGTCCCGGGATCGGGTCCCGCATCGGGCTCCCTGCTCGGCAGGGAGTCTGCTTCTCCCTCTGACCCTCCTCCCTCTCATGCTGTCTCTCATTCTCTCTGTCTCAAATAAATAAATAAATAAAAATCTTAAAAAAAAAAAAAAAAGAAGTTCTAATCCTAACTTACTGCATGATCTCTCACACCATTTAGATCTAAATTAGGGATTCATGAGAAGGGGATTTTCAAAGTGGGTCAGAAGTTGCTACTGATAGCTAGCTATTTTGCTCATAAAGGGCTTCTCAACAAAATTTCATTACCATTCTACCCTTGCTCCCCTAAATAAATTATAGTGCTGGGCAGCTCTGCAAATGTTAGTGTTATGTTTGTGTGTGAGTATGCTTATTACCCTATTTGCTCAATAGAAACAAAATTAAAAACTCTCCCACACCACCTTCCCCAAGGAACAACACTAAAAGAAAATGAAATCAGGAATGCTTTCCATTTGCCTAGTACTGATAGACTCTTTTAGAGGAGTTAAAGTGGACATCCCTGCTGGTGCCAGGGGATGGGTTTTGGAAGAAATATTCTCTCCTGACCCAGCAATGGCCTTAAATGGAATGAGCCTCAAGGGTCTTACTTGTTTTAGTAATCTAGCACGTTAGGTGTTCAAAAATGTATTTTTCACTGCTGAATTAAAATGATCCAGGCCGAAAGCAATTACTGAACATACATAACTATTCAGAAGGGAAATGGAACTACTATAAATATAGTTGATTTTCACCATAGTTACATGTTGATCTAGCACAGCAGTTCTCAAACATTTTGGTCTCAGGACCTTCTTTTTTCCCCAAAAGAAATTTTATTTTAGAGATAGAGAAAGAGAGCATAGGAGTGGGGGGGGAGAAGCAGAGGGAGAGGGACAAGCAGACTCTGCACTCAGTACAGAGCCCCATGTGGGGCTCAATTCTAGGAAGGGGAGATCATGACCCGATCAAAATCAAGAGGCGGATGCTCAACCAACTGAGCCACCCAGGTACCCCCTTGGGATCTTTTTGTACTTAAAAATTATTAAGGACACTAACGAGCTTCTGTTTATGTGGGATACACCTATTGATATGTACCTGATCCGAAATTAAAGCTGAAAAAATTTAAAAATATAACTTCATTTAAAATTCACAAAAATAACTACATGTCAACATAAAAACATACTGTTTTATAAAAAGAAACTATACAATTTTTTAAGAAAATTATGAGAGCTGCCTGCCTTGAAGACATCTGACTTTTCACATCCGTATGTGCATTCAATTTTAAATGAGGGCCATCAAGAAAATCTACCTTTCCACAGATACATAGTTGGAAAAGGAAGGACCTTATGGACCCTTGAATGGGCCGTGGGGACCTTTATAGGTCCTCAGACCACACTTTGAGAACCACTGGTATAGAACAAAACAATGAACCTAAAGATTTATATAATTTCCAATTTCTCCATACTTTCTTCACATGCCAATTGGCTTATTCTGGTCTTGCAGAGACCAACTGGATGTACCAGCATTAATGACTTTAATGACAGCATTAATGACAGCCATTCTCAACAAAATATTAAATATTTAAGTAAATAAAGAAAGGCAAGGGGTAGTGGAATAAACTCTACAGTCATAATTTCAACCCAGGACATTCTGTTTCTACTACTTATATAGAGAGTAAAAACATGTTTCAAGGAATTAAAAAAATCCTGAGCCATTAAATGTTTGATTTCAGTTTTTCAGATATGATTTCTCACTCAGACCTTTGTAACTACAACAGTTTCAAAAAAAAAAAAAAAACACCCAATATCAAAATTCCAAAATGTGATAAAGTCCAACAGCAATTAACACTGAAATTCTAAGACACCACCATCTTAGGGATCAAAATTAGAACCCTTTTTTGAGAGGTCAAAATATCACCTGGCCAATAGTTCTATTTTTAGATACTTGTTTCTCTCTGTGATAAAGCATATTTAATATAGATATGAAATCAGGAGCTGTCACTTCTTCAATTTAGACTTCAGTTCTGACTATTTACAGGCATAACTAACGCCCAGCACAGATTTCTAGATTTGCATTTTACCATCAACATGAGCATGAATCTCATAACAACATTAATGGAGAAAGCACCCAGCATTAGAAGAGCTTTTATTTTGTTGCTGGAGTGGTGGGGGGTGGGAGGGATGGGGTGGCTGGGTGACAGACACTGGGGAGGGTATGTGCTATGGTGAGCACTATGAATTGTGTAAGACTGTTGAATCACAGACCTGTACCTCTGAAACAAATAATACATTATATGTTAAAAAAAAAAAGAAGAAGAAGAAGAAGAAGAAGAAGAAGAAGAAGACAGCAGGAAGGGAAAAATGAAGGGGGGGAAATCAGAGGGGGAGATGAACCATGAGAGACTATGGACTCTGAGAAACAAACTGAGGGTTCTGGGGGTGGTGGGATGGTTTAGCCTGGTGATGGGTATTAAAGAGGGCATGTACTGCATGGAGCACTGGGTGTTATACGCAAACAATGAATCATGGAACACTACATCAAAAACTAATGATGTAATGTATGGTGATCAACATAACATAATAAAATTTAAAAAAAAAGAAGAGCTTTTATTTTTGACATAGTCCAGCTACCAAGAGCGCTCTCATAAATCTTGGCCTGCATCAGCAACTGAAAGGCTGCAATGCCTTCCTTGGAAAGGGAGGTGACTTGTGCATGTTCTTTGTAAGAAGCTTTAGAGAAAATGGAAAAAGACTTCTATTTAGGCCAAAGGTACTGCCCCATGGACATTTAAAAAGAATTTTGAATGCAGGACCCTTCTTCCTTGGTCCTTGTCTGAGCCTCTCCTGCAGGTCGCTGGACCACGGCTGGCAATGCACCCATAGTGATACTGAATGGAAGGTACCTGAGTCCAACCTTCTTGTTTTACAAAAGTGACCGCTAGCAGGTCTTGCTAATGGGACCTCTCTTTGCAAAAATAATAGTTGAAAATGTCATGGTTTGAATTATGTAGAAAAGTGTTTATATTGATATTTTGGAATTTAAAAATATCCTTACAAAGATGGCATCCTATTGTTTTTATTAAATCTAAAAAATTCTCCTTTTGATAGATCAAAAAGTGCAATGGTTTATGAAATCACAGAGCACATGAACAGAAAATGGAAGTTATATGTATTCATTTTTGGCACTGGCAGCTCTGAATTTTAGGAGAAGTTCACAAACACAATTAAAATATAAGGTTAAAATAACTATTTCTAACACACCCAAAGAGATGGCCCTATTATGATTTTTTCAGCCAAACACTTCTGTCATAATAAAGCTTAGATTTAGTTTAGATTCGGCAGTGTCACCCATTACCTGTATCTACAGGAAAGAAAAATATGACAACTGCAAAGGGCTAAAGCTGTGTGAAATGTAGTTGTTGACTGTGACCTTTACTTCCATAGCAAAGTACAGAGCACTTCATTTAATAAGAACATAAAACAAAAATCTGCATTCGCAGAGAGGGGGGACAGTGATAATGTTGCTTCAAAACCTAGTCTGAATATCAGTAACTGTATAATCTCCTAGGTGCCTGACAAAATCTTTAAGGGAAACAAGCCTTTCAGGTTTGCAGACTTAAGGGAGCCTTAAACATGAGTGTTTCAAGTCTGCTAGTCTTCTGTCTGGCAAAGTGGAATTCTGAAGGGGGAAATTCAGGTGACAAAACAAATACTATAAGCAAAAACTGTTACTTCACAAAGAGCAAGTAGCTATTTGCGAAGGAAGGAAAGAAGGAAGGGAGGGAGGGAGGGAAGAAGGGAGGGAGGGAGGGAGGAAGGAAAGAGAGAGAAAGAAAGAAAGAGAGAAAAGAAAGATCTCTGAGAAAGGGAGAGAGAAAAGAAAGAAAGATCAGAGAGAGAAAAGAGAGAAAGAGAGAAAGAAAGGAAGGAAGGTGGAAAGGAGGGAGGGAGGGAGAGAAAAAGAGCGGGAGGGAGGAAAGGAGGAAAGAAGACAGTCTCCCGTTATTCCAAAAGCTCTGGTGGTTAAAAGAGATGAACTGTCACCACAACAAGGCAACCAAATTTCAAACTTTGGTAGGGAAACTGCTTTTTTGAGTTGCTTCATCTTAAGGATACTGAATGGCACAGTTACAGAAAATAATAATATTAAGTAAGTTGTTCCAAATCAGGTTCAGGACAAACCTCTCTTTAATATACCAAAACACATGAAGTAGGTTTCTAAAAGTAAGAAGAATTAGAAAACTTTTCTAACTATTTAAATCAGTAAGCACTTACTGAGCACTGCCTTGCCAAGCACTGTGCTGGGTACTCTGGGAAAGAGCAAAGCAACATATAATAATATCTCTGCTAATTCTGGGTTTACCCTCTAAGCTGGTACAAGGAGATGACATTATCATCAAAGAGCTAACCAAAGCAATATGGGATTAGATGTTACACGTAGGAAGTATAGGAATTCCTTGGAGGAAGGAAAAAGTGTGGATAAAATGGTTTTGAGATGGCTTCTAAAAGCATGAATACAAATGGTAAGACAAGTGCCAGGATGTCTTCTGAGGACAATAGGCTCTAGCGTGGCTCAGAGCTGAACATCACTGCTGAAATGGGTAGACAGGTAGATACAATGAGGGTCCAGATTACAGGGGAGGATGCTTGAATCTGAATGACCAGACAGGTGATGATAAGTCAATTAATGAATTTCCTTTCTTGTTTAACATGATATCAATGGGAAACTCATCTGATAAATTTATGGACTAGGACAAGACTAGAAGCAGGATATGGCTGTAATGCTACAAAAACACAATGGTGGCAGCGACAACTTCCCAGACCTTTAATATGTCTCCACTGAGTTAAGGAGAGGACCATAAACAAAGACAAATTAGGAAATATAACCAATATCAGAGTGATTAAGAATAAGATTTAGCTTATGTACTTGGTACAATATATACTCTAGAGTTAATAAATGAAAGCTATGTATTCCAATAAATTTAGAAGTCTAGATGAAATTAACATTTTTATTAAAATACTGATTATCAAAATTGACTTCAAATGAGGTAGAAAATATGACTAGTCCAATATCAGGTATCAGGCCAATCAGTTTTATGAATAAGTTCTTCAAGCTTTCAAAGAATAGCTATGTTACATAATGTGAGAGCATTAAGATAAAAATTTGTATTTAGAGCACAGGAAAAGATGAAAAGCTTTCTATGAAGTTAACGTAACTGATGCCAAAACTAGACAGGAATAGCATGCCCACCATATATAAACACACTTATGTATAAAATTAACTCACTTATTAAAAGGGTATAAAATTTAAAATAAAATTAGTATTTTGAAGCCAGCAGTATACTGAAAGAACTAGTCGGGTTTAATTCAAGAAATGCAAAGATGGTTTAACCCTGGAAGTCCATTAAATTAAGAGATTACATACTAAAGGAGAAATCCAAATGATCATCTCCATAGATGTTAAAAAGGAGTCATTTGACTCCTGATTTAAAAAAAACAAAGTTAACAAGCCATAAATAGAAGAATATCCTTAAACTGATAAATAATATCTACAAAAGAAAACCCTATAGCAAATACTATATTTGTGAAATCCTACTAGAAGTAGTCCCATTAGTTAGAAATGAAAAAAAGAAAAAAACATATAAAGCTCAAAAAAATAAGGTTTAAATAAATGAAAACAAATAATATTCCTATATGAGAAGACCCAACAGTGTATTAAAATGTCAATTATTCCCAAATCAATCTATGGATTCAATATAATCCCAATCAAAATCACACTGTAACTGTTAATATAGCTTGACAAGCTGAGTATAAATTCATTAACAAGAGAAAATACAAAAGAATAGCTAACAAAATTTAGAAAAACATAAACTAAGGGGGAATGGCTCTATATCAATACATACCACACAAAGCTATATTCCAGTCTTAGGAATATACAAGTAGACAAATGGAACAAAATAAAAGATCCCCAAAGCAGATATATGTTTATATAATGATAATAGCATTTCAAACCAGGCCTATTTAAAAATTTTATTTATTTTAGAGAGAGAATGCATGAGAGCAGGGGGAGGAGCAGAAGGGGAGGAAGATGGAGAGGAAAAGAATCTCAAGCAGACCCCATGCTCAGTGTAGAGCCTGATGTGGGGCTTGATCTCACAACACTGAGATCACAACCTGAGCCAAAACTTAGAGTCTGATGCTTAACCAACTGAGCCACCCAGGCACCCCTCAAACCAGACCTGTTTAATAAATGGTTTTGCGATAACTGGTTCTCCATTTGGAAAGATTACAAAGATAAATCGCGATACCTCATATCATATACAAAATAAATTCCACATGGATTCAAGAGCTAAATACAGAAAAAGATAAACTATAAAGTATCAAAATATATAAAAAATATTTTTATAACGCTGTCATAGAGAGAGCCTTCTAAGAAAGACACAAATGTAGAAGATAAAAGACCAGAACACTTGACTTTTAAAAAATCTGTAAATTTTCCAATAAAATACAAGGCATCCAAATCAAAATTAAAAGCCAAGTGACACATCAGAAGAAAACATTTGCAAGATATGCAACAAAGACTTATGAGTTCCTACAAATGAGTAAGAAAAAGACAGTTAATTAAAAAGTAAGAGTACAGACAGGCAAATCACTGGAGACATAAACAGTTAATAAACATATGCAGCAGTGCTCAATCTCACTACCAGGAGATGTCAGGGGAATGCAAGTTAAAATGAGCTATTCTTTTACCCATTGCCCCCCTTCCCCCAGAACACCTAACACTGGTAAAAGCATGGGAAACACTCTCAAACACTATTCTTAGGAGTACAACATAGTAATGTCATTTTGGAAATGAATTTGGCCATGTATATCAAAAGCTAAAATATACATATTCTCTGACTTCTTGTTTCCTCCTCCATGTATTTATCATGGAAAAATGACACATGCACTATTAGTCATGTACAAAAATGTCTACTTCATATGGTTTATAGTACAATATTAGAAACAGCCTCAAAAGAAAAGAGAAAATAATAATAATATGAAATACTATGAAGCTGTTTAAAAAGAATTACACAGATCTTTATGTGCTAATCTGGAAAGATCTCGAAAATATACTATTGGGGAACCTGGGTGGCGCAGTCAGCTGCATCTGACTCTTGGTTTCAGCTCAGGTTGTGATCTCAGGGTTGTGAGATTGAGCCTTATCAGCACAGAGTCGGCTTGAGATTCTCTCTCCCTCCCACTCTCGCCCCTCCCACTTGTGCGTCCACATGTGCGGACTCTCTCTCTAAAATAAATAAATCTTTAAAAAGTACAGACTGTTAAATTAAAAGAGCAAACTACAAATAATATAGAGTATGTTCCCATTTGTATAAAAATGAAGAAAATCTTTATGTATGTAAACATAGATATAACTGCATTAAAAAAGAATATATAACCCAAAATGAATAAAAAGTGGTTATCTCTGGAAAGAATGGGAATTAGTGGGGGCTTGGGGATAAAGGTGTGAAAAGAGTATTTTCACCTTCTATTCTATATAAACCTGTATGTCTCTGTTTTACTTGTATACTTAAAAAATAGGATTAAAACTCTTAAGGAAGAAAAGCCAGCAAATGAGTAATTTAAAAATCATGGTTCTGCCTTAATTTGGTCTTTATTTTGACTACAAGTTAAAGGTCAGATGATACTATAAGTGCCTCAACAAGTTTCAACCCAGCTAACATTATGGAACAGAAAAAATTTGGTAAGAAAACACTGCTAAACTGCTCAAGTCCGTCTGTTTTTTGACAGGGATTAATTTAATGATCCCATACATTGATTCCTGGTAAATGATAGCCATTCAGTTCAATACAGCATATAACTGTACATTATCATACTGCACCGCAAAGTATCAATCTTTTTAGAACACAGCTATAATAAAAGCAGCATGTTTTACAGAATCAGCTCCAGGATAAATAAATGCAAAAAAAAAAAAAAATACCTTTAAATTAAAATCAAAAGAGACATTTAAAGTTTGGGCATTCTTCATTATGGGAAAGAATCTTCCACTTTGAGACTATTATATATCAGAAAAGCTCCATCTGTTGTGTAATTATCTCTGATAAACGGCCTGATGCTTCGAGCTTCATTAGAGAAAAGGGAAGAGAAAGACACATACAGAGAGAACTGTAAATCAATCTCCCCACCATATTTCACTTAAAACCAGCCCAGCAGGAAGTCATAAAGTATTTTTAAATAGGTAGTATTTTCTAAATGTTCTACTAGAATAAGCCAGCCTGTTTTGCCCAATATCTACCTGGGTCTTCTGAAGTAGGCGTAGTCCAAAAAAGGGAAAACTAGTTTCATTGAAAGATTATTAGAAATTTAATTGGTAAAAACAAACAGTCTTGCTACTTGGCGGCTGTGATATTAATTTTCCAGGGGACAGATAAGGGCTTGTCAGACAGGACTGAAGACTAGAAGCTAGTGAAGCCTGCCCAACGTATGTTCAAAGACCCAAGGGCAGTCTAGCAAGGACATCTATTAAAATGCAGTACTATTTTATTTCTATTTTATTTTACTTTCTAAATGCCTGAGGGAGCCGGGGTATCACCAAGAACCAGTTTCCAAGGAAACAATGGAAATCTCCTTATTCAACCAAATTAATTTAACCACAGATAAAGAATGTTCTCAAATTTCTATTTTGGGAATCACTGTCATAATTAAAAGAAAATCCAGCCAGCAATTGGAAATGAAGCTTTCATCGTTAACAATCTTCATTAACATTCCAGTTAGTATGGTTCTCACTTTTTCTGTATGTTTCCTTTTGGCTATAACAAAAGCATCTCTTGGGTAGATGCAGTAGAGAAGAATATGAAAAATCTTGAGTATTATGGATGAAAAAGGCCCAGAGCTAAGTGCTAGTCCTGTCACGTGACTCAAAGCAAATTACCATGCAAACCTTTTTCTCATCTGTAGAATAGGAAGGAGAATATCTGCCATGCCTGCCTTGCACACTGTCAGATGATCCCAGGAAAATGTTTGTTAAAGTGCTTTGTTAAACAGTGGTTAGCAAACTTTTTCTGTAAAGAACCACTGGGTCTCTGCAGCAACTACCCAATTCTGCCGCCGTAGTGCACAAGCAGCCATAGACACAATGCATAAATGAATGAGCATGGTTGTGCTCCAATAAAACGTTATGAACACTGAAATTTAAATTTCATATAATTTTTAAATGTCACAAAATATTGTTTGACTTTTTTCAATCTTCTAAAATCATTTTTTAGCTCGTAGACCATATAAAAACAAGTGATGGTCTGGATGTGGCCCATGGGCTGTATTTTGCCAATTCCTCTTGTAAACTATATTTTTATACATGTGTTGGCTGCTGTTTATTTCTTACTATGTGCCTCCACAGAGCTTAGGAAAGTATTCTGTATGAGGTGGGCCCTCTCTAACTGGTAGATTAGAATGTCAGAATATTTGAAAACAAGCCCATTTCTTGCCATTACTCTTCCCCAGTAGGAGGTATGGATATCAGCTCTGTCTGGCATTAGTTCTCTTCCTCTCCTGCCTAGAAAGAAACAGACCAGCCAATTCTCCTGAAACACCTCAATTTCTATCCAATATGTAGTGGGACTAGGAAAATGAACACAAAACAAAACCTAGGTAGGCATGCACATCAGAAGTCTCCAAACATGTCATAAGTAGAGACGCCCAGGGTAACAAGAAAGCTGATTTACAGGAGAGAGAAAGGGCATTTTTTCATCTTTTAAAGTCCGATCTGATAAGACTCTGACTTAAGGGGACCAGTCAGCATGCTGCTCATTTAAAAATAAAACAACTGGTTCCAGAGTTCTATCTACAATCTGACATTATCCTTTCTCTCTTTAAAAGTTGGGTCAAGAAATGTAAATACAAACCATGGTTTATCTCCTCTATGAAAACCCTGAAAATTGGGAGAACAATGAATAGTAGCAAAAGCAGGAAAAATGTTAGGTTTTTTTGTTGTTGTTGTTATTTTGTTCTCCTTCATCCACAGTTTACATTTGCATGCAATGGTCCTTTACACTATAAATCACTACAGAGACAGGAAGCTATGGTGCAATGCCAGAAAGCCAGGCTGCTCTGCGATCTTGGGCAAGATACTGAATCATCTGTGCCTCCATCTCCACATCCGTGAAAACAGATATGGTAACAGTCCCCACCATACAAGGGTAATTATGACGATAAAGTAGGTTAATACAGATAAAGTATTTCGAACAGTACCTGGTACTTGATGAGTACTCTAGTGCTAGCTGTTACCATTATTACAGCATTTAAATGCTATGACAAGTCCTTTGGTCACTATTTGAGTTTTGTTTACACTGCCTTTTTTTTTTTTTAAAGTTTCCAATGACTGAACTTCCATAGACTCTTCTGTAGACATACACAATGGGAGAGGAAGAGGTATGTGTGTGAATTCAGACAAAAAAAAATATTATTTGGAGCTTTTGGATATCTGTTTTATTTGACCTTCAGTCAGGTGGGGGTTTTTTTTGTTGTTTTTGTTTTTAAAGATTTTATTTATTTATTTATTAGAGAGCGAGCGAGAGAGAAACAGCATGAGAGAGTAGAGGGTCAGAGGGAGAAGCAGGCTCCCCGCCGAGCCGGGAGCCCGATGTGGGACTCGATCCCAGGACCCTGGGATCATGACCTGAGCCGAAGGCAGTCGCTTAACCAACTGAGCCACCCAGGCGCCCCCTTCAGTCAGGTGTTTTAAGAAATTCTTTTGGATAAAAATCTGTCCTGTTTCTTTGCTTAACCACTCTTGTCAGTAGTTTGTTTAAGATTTTATTTATTTATTTGACAGAGAGAGAGAACACAAGCAGGAGGAGTAGGAGAGGGAGAAGCAGGCTTCCCGCCAAGCAGGGAGCCGGATGTGGGGCTTGATGTGGGGCTCGATCCCAGGACCATGGGATCATGACCCTAGTTGAAGGCAGCCGCTTAACGACTGAGTCACCCAAGCGCCCCACTCTTGTCAGTAGTTTTTAACTCTACCTGCAGTCTTTTCAATACAGCATTAACGTACCCAGACTGTCACCTTTCTTTTCGTACATTCATTTGACAGTGAGAAGCAAAAAGCAGATATAAACAATACTCATTCTCTTGATTATTACAGAAAAAGTAAGACCTTCTCACAAGTCCTAAACAATACACAGCATTCCAGTTCTACACAATAACAACAGATCCATAATTACTGTATAGTTAACAAATTATGTGGTACTTGGATTTGCAATCCCAAACCCATTCCCCAGCAACTTCCACACCCTACCTCTTCATACCTCTATATAAGGGAAGCTATGAAGGACCAAGAGATGAAATTCTGGTCCCGAGGATGCTAAAAGATCAACATAAGTAATCCCCTGCCTCCTCTTCTTCCACCCTGCTTCTACGAGGTACATCACAGCTGAAGAAATTCGCCAGGTACCTAGGGATAGGGCCTTCTACTCTCACCTGGGTCTTCATCGCTACTTGGCAATCACTGTAATTATCTCATGTTGACTCATAATGCATCCGCCCTAAAACTTTAACAAAATTCCCTACTTTTCTCATCCCTATATACCTCACATACAAATCAGGCACACATAGTTTTCAACCTCAGTGAGAAAGCTTTTGCAAATGACATGCTTACTGATCACTGCTCCTGCTGCCTCCTTTCTTATACCCCGAAATTCTTCTGTACCTGTGTCAGAGAACAAGCCAGAATTTCAGGGAGAGGCATATATATTTGAAAAGGTGACCTCCTTGGGGGCCTAATCTTGCTCATTTCTGTACCCAGCACTTAACCTAGTGCCTAACAGAGTAGGCTCCCAGCAAAGACCGCTAAATGAATATACAACCAATCTGCAATAGATTATTAAATAGCTTATATTTAGGTAATCGACCTCATGATCATCAAATCCAAATGTCTCTTGTCAGTTTACAGTCTGCAGCATTCTAATGATAACACAATTGGTTGCAAACATAGGCTTTGGAGCCAAATTAGTGGGTTGAACATGAACTATACTAAGAAGCAGCAGCTCTGGAACTTTGGACTGAAGTCACTGAACCTCTCTAATGCTTTATCTTCCTCATCTGTAAAAATGAGGATAATAAAAGCACCTACCTCATAAGACCCTGTGAAAATTAAATGTTAGTACATGTAAAGAGCTTAGGAAAGTACTTAGAAAATAGCAAACACTTCATAAATGTGAGCTTACATTTTCATTATTACTATGAAAGAACACAACAAGCTGAAATTTGTTCCTTGGCCTCTGTGAACTTGCCCACTATCATTCTACTCTTCTCTGACTTCTTCAAGTTGCGTCCTCTGTTTTGATTTCACTCTCAAGGTTCTATTCTCACTGCTTTTTCTTGCTCTCATCCTTGCCAATCTCATTTAACCAGTAAGGTTTCAACTATCATCTCCCAAGTGCATGAAGCTAACTCTGACTTCCCTCTCCTGAGCTCCAACTCAACCAGCCCACTTGAACATGAAAGTCATCATCATATCTCAGATTAGCAAATCTCCTCAATTCCTCAGATCTGTGAAAACCTGAAGATTACAATAATGAGCCTTATAAGGATTAGGAAATAAGACTGGTTTCAGCGAGTTGCACTCAAGATAAACACACAATGGTTTAAAGCAGTGATGTCATCAGAGAGAGAATGGATCTGAAGCTAGTAGAACAGAAGACTGAAAGTATTTAATTATCAAAAGAAAAAACATGGCAGTGTACAATGGCCTAGACAGGCAAGTTATGGAAACACAGGAAGTATTGTGTCCTAGGGGCTACAAAGCTAAGAGCAGGTCTAAGTCCAGGCAGAGGAGGGAGAAAAGGTGTATGAAGATGGAATCTTGCACTGAATGCAAGACCTTCCTTAGATGTACTTAGAGCACACCTCACAATCAGCCTGACTCAATTAAAAATTTACTTCATTTTAATTCCACTTGGTGAGTCCACACTTTGCCATTTGCTATATAAACCCTCGTACAGGTTGGCTTCCCAGAAAGGTCTGCCTCCAGAGAAAATGTTTTAGTCCTATGTATAAATTTTTATTTCCCTATTTATTTATTCCCTATTTATTAGGATTTTTCATGATGAATTAATAAAGTTAACTTCTGGTTATGATTTGAGTTTACACATACCTTAATTACAGAGAGAGAAAGTGTTGATCTTGGCAACATGAAAATTTCTATTTTCTGTGGCAATTATGTTTTACATTGTGAAATAACTGATTAAAAGCATGGTTTCTGAAGCCAAATGCCTGAATTTGAATACTGGTTCTGGTATCTAGTTGTTTGCGACCACAGGTAAATTACCTGATCTCTTTGTGCCTGTTTCCTCAGCTCTAAAATGGGGATAATGATAGTATCTACTGCACTGGGTTATCATGAGGCTTCTATGAGAAAATGTTCAGAACATACAGAACAATGTCTTACAAACAAAGTGCTCAATAAATGATAGCTACTGTTATCTCAGTCTCACACACAACTTGGCTACTCAGGCTGGTTTGTTGTGGCCTGATCCTGGTATATAAGAATCCAATCAGATGAGATCCTGACCAGCTCCAAACTTTCCCTTAGACAAGGAGTTCTTCACCTAAAGGCCATAGTGAACTTAAAACATTTTATTCAAAATTGGGTATAAATGGATGGTGTGTTTTTTTCTAAGACAAGGGGCCCTATCTTTTATCTGTTTCTCAATAAGTACATGACCCCAAATAGATTTTTAAAAACAAAACAAAACCTATTACCCCAACATTATCACTACCATTTTAATCTTTTCTTTTTCCCTCCTCCTCAATGATTTCTACACCTTCCCCTGGGCCTCTATTCAAAAGGTTACAGTATTTTAAAAATTCTTCCTCTGCAATGTTATTCTACTATAATCCTTCCCATTTTCATTACTGCCAGGTTACTTCTCCAAAAGAACTGTAATATTACTTTCTTTGCTCAAAAACATGACTATTGTCTAACATCTAAATATCTAAGCTGAACATTTAAACCTCTCTGACTTGATCATCATCTACCTTTCTAGCCTTGTCCTCTCTAAATGCCCCTAAAGGGGTCATTTGCCAGTGCAGGACTCCATGTACCTTTCCTCCAAAGCTCACTCTACTCTGTTTAGAATGTCTTTTCACCACCTTGTGTCTGTCTTCAGCACAATTTTCTCCAGTAAACCAACACTCTTCTTCAACAATCATTGTCTTTAATATTTAAGAAGAATCATTAAAATGGACTCAGGATTTCTCAACCTTGGCATTGCTGACATGTTAGGCTGGATAATTCCTTGTTGTGGAGGGCTATCCTATGCAGAGTAGGATGTTTAATAGCATGGGGGGACAAAATCACTCCTGGTTGAGAACCACTGACATATTATAACAAATATATTTAATTTACCCTGATAAAGAGTAAATTCTTTGAGGACACGGACTTTGGCCTTCTTTATTTTTATATTCTCAATGTCACCTAGTACAGTGGTTTATGATAAATAATTTGTTCTCTGCTAATCTTTCCAAAGTTAGTAGGCAGAACATTCTAACCTACCATATTCCAAGGATTTCTAGATGTTCATTAAATCTGAAACATCAAATTTCAACCTGTTAATTTAAAGCTTTTAAGAGGCAAAAACTGCTATGTCAAAATGTGCCTAAAATTTTCAACAGACACTGTTAGTTATAGCTGTGTCCCAAAGGAGCTGGCTACAGCAATAAAAAAGTTAAGTGGACAATGGACTTCCATATCACATATATAACAATAACATTCTATCGCTGAGGACTTACAGAAGAATAAGAGAAACCATTTCCTCCTCTCTTCAAATACCCTATGTTCTATGAAGTATATAGTGTTATTATCTCAGTTAATTGCCTAGAAACATACAAGGCCCAGTGAGTGACAGAAGTAAGGTTTCCAAGGTTCCTAAATTAGGAAGTTCTCTAGACCAGTGGTTCTCATCAATTAGCGCAGATTAGGATCCTCTGCAGAGTTAAAAAGTACAAGTCCCTGGGGCTCCCTCCAGATCAATAAAATTAGACTCAGAGAATGGTGCTAAAGATTGTAATTGTTTTTGGTTTTGTTTTTTTTAAATCTCTAGTGGATTCTATTTTGCAGGCAGGACTGAGAACCACTGCCCTAGACTGGTTCAAGACCTCATACCTTGACAGTTAACCAAAAAAGCTATCTTTGAAAGGACCTTAAGCTCTATGGAATAGCTAAAATTTATTCCATAACTTGCTGACGAGGGCCTACCCGTCAACACTTAATCTTGATTTAGAAGAACTGCTATCTTTTCTTCTGAGACAAGGCATTACTAAGAAGCTCATGATACAATTCTTGGGCTGCTTTCTGTACCACTTCAAAGATCTGGGCACTTACACTCCTCTTTACTTGGTGAAGTTACATTCAATTCTGTCGGAAGCGGCTGCTGGCTGGGACTAAGAGTTGGCGTGGTTATCGAGGTATTGTTGTTGTCACTGGTGGTCTCTTCGGAAAACAAATCTGATTGGCTGTTACTTGTACTTGGAGCGGAATCATCGTCTGGTTGTTTCTTTTGAAAATCTGAAGAGAAAGAGTGATATAACCAGTTTAAAGAAGGAGTTCGTAATTTCCTTGGGAATTAGAAAACAACAAAAGTACAGAAATAAAAATTAAATGTAAGGGGGCAATAATAAAGACTACCCTTAGTGACAAAAAAAGAACAGAAGTAAAATACCATATACCGTATATACTTCCCACTGGTGGAGGGTAACTGGAATTAAAGTTTTCCATGGTCCTTGTATTGTCAGAAATATGGTAGACATACCAATTTTTTTCTTTAAATTCAATTTAATTAACATATACTATATTATTAGTTTCAGAGGTAGAATTTAGTGATTCATCAGTTGCATATAACACCCACTGCTCATTACATCAAGTGCCTTCCCTAATGCCCATCACCCAGTTACCCCATCCCCCTGCCCACACCCCCTCCAGCAATCCTCAGTTTGTTTCCTAGAGTAAGAGTCTCTTATGGTTTGTCTCCCTCTCTGTTTTCATCTTATTTTTCCTTCCATTCCCCATGTTCATCTGTTTTGTTTCTTATATTATACATATGAGTGAAATCATGACATTTGTCTTTCTCTGACTGATTTATTTCGCTTAGCATAATACCCTCTAGTTCTAGCCCTGTCGTTGCAAATGGCAAGATTTCATTCTTTTTGATGGCTGAGTAATATTCCAGTGTGTGTGTGTGCGCGCACATGCGCGCACACACACACATCTTCTTTAGCCATTCATCTGTCAATGGACATCTGGACCCTTTCCGTGTTTTAGCTATTGTGGACATTGCTGCTATAAACACTGAGGTGCATGTGTCCCTTGGGATCACTATGTTTAGACATACCAGTTTAATGTAAGATTTTACAAAGCCAAATACAATTAAAATGTTAGGGGTAGTCAGCGGAAGGAAAGAAGAAATAAAGAAAGGTTATTCAAACCAATAGAGGACAGGTAAGAAGGGGAAAAAAAACAGCACAGAGAAAAGCAGGGTAAACAGAAAACATAATAAGATTGTAGAAATAACTACACATATGTTAGTAATGGTAATAATTGTAAACTGACTAAACTTAACAATTAAAAGAGAATGTTCAAATTGAATAAATGAGGTCCTGTTTTACAAAAGACATACTAAAAACATGAACATGAGAATAAAGAAAAATTTAAAGTATATTAAAAAGAAATACAAGCAAAGATACATGACTAAAAAGCCAGTAACGGTGGGGCATATGGGTGGCTTGGTCAGTTAAGTGTCTGACTCTTGATTTCAGCTCAGGTTACAATTTCAGGATTGTGGGATTGAGCCCCACTTTAGGCTCCATGCTCAGCGGGGAGACTGCTTGAGAATCTCTCTCTCCCTCTGCCGCTGCCCCCTATATCTCTCTCCCTCCCTCTCTCTCTCTCTCAAATAAATAAATCAATCTTAAAAAAAGAAAAGAAAAAGGCGAGTAATAGCTACAGTACTGTCAGGAAATGGAGACTAAGGCAAAAGGCACTGTTAGAGGGGGGAAAAAAGAGGATCATTATATAATAGTAAAAAAACAAAAAACAAAAAATGAGGTGTGCGCACATACACAATTAAAAACAAAGAATTTACGGGCGCCTGGGTGGCTCAGTTGGTTAAGCGACTGCCTTCGGCTCAGGTCATGATCCTGGAGTCCTAAGATCGAGTCCCGCATTGGGCTCCCTGCTCGGCAGGGAGTCTGCTTCTCCCTCTGACCCTCCTCCCTCTCATGCTCTCTGTCTCTCATTCTCTCTCTCTCAAATAAATAAAAAATCTTTAAAAAAAAAAAAAAAAACACAAAGAATTTACGAGGAAGATAAAACAATTTTCAACTTGTATGCACCTAATAACAAAGCCTCAAAATATATAAAGCAAAAATGATTATATTTATGGGAAACTGACAAATCTACCATCATAATGGGAAGATTTTAATATACCTGCCTCAGCCAAAATAATTAGTAAAATTAGAGAAGATTAGTAAGTTTAGGCTCATGTACCCAACAATAAGTTAATAAATTATTTTCAAACATGAGGAATATTTATAAAAACTGACTGAAACCTGGCTAAATCTTGACCACATATTAACCTATAAAGCAAAAGTCTTAACAGATGCCAAAAAATTAGTAAGATAAAAACATTATTAGCATCAAAAACTAATGATGTAATGTATGGTGACTAACATAATAAAATAAAATTTAAAAAAACATTATTGGGGCGCCGGGGTGGCTCAGTCGTTAGGTGTCTGCCTTCAGCTCAGGTCATATCCCAGGGTCCTGGGATCAAGCCCCGCATCAGGCTCCCTTGCTGGGCGGGAAGCCTGCTTCTCCCTCTCCCACTCCCCCTGCTTGGTTCCCTCTCTCTCTCTAATAAATAAATAAATAAAATCTTTAAAAAAAAAAAATTATTAGCTCACCACAGTGCAAGTAAATTAAATATTGATAACAAAAACTTCTATATATTTGGAAATTTTTAAAATATTAAAAAATAAATTTAAAAAATTTAAAGTAAACTCATGGGTCAAATCAGAAATTAGAAAATAAATAAATGATAATGAAATGACTACTTATCAATATCCAGTAAAGATAAAGATGCAAGTTACATTATCCATACCTCAGTCATTTCACATAGGTATATGCCTGAGAGAATCTCAACACACATGACAAGAATGTTAATTATATATTGTTTACAAAAGTAAAAAGTAAAAAACAACCGGAGTTCCATAAATTGTACTACATTCATATAATGGAATAATGTATACTGTGAAAGCAACTACTGCTACACACATCAACATGAATAACACTAAAAAAAAGTAGTAAGATTGTACTTACCTAAACCTTAAAAAGAGGCAAAACTCAATATATTACTTAGGAATATGTATGTTTAAACCATTAAAAAATGATTAACACAACTCAGGTTAGTGGTTGCCTCTTAGGTTGAAGAAGAGGGATGTGAAGGTGAGAGATACACAGAAAGAGTAAAAATTATAGGTAATGTCCATTGACAGCATAGATTAAAATAAAATTCATTCATATAAGGGAATGCTCTATGACAGTTAAAATTAATAATGCTACATATACAACAAAAACATCTCAAATACAATGTTGAGTGAGAAAAGCTATGGAAGGCTATATACAGTATAATACTTTAATTACAATATAATGACATGTGTGGAAATGATACACCAAATTCAGGACAATGGATATGTTGGCGAGGTAAGGCAGAGAGGAACAGAGATCTTCAATTCTATCTGTAATTTTTCATTTCTTAAAGGTGGCAGTGGGTATATAACTTAAAATTATTAGGTATAGTCTCTGTATGTTTCATTTAAAAGTCTAATGCTAGTCTATAAAGTACAGATTATACTATATCAATTCAGAGAAGGGGAAGACCCTGACAACTCCACATTGCTTCATCTTTTAAACCACAGAGAAACTGTTATTATGCTCTATCACCTCATCAGAATCACTGTGTGGTTTTTTCCCTAAGACTTTATTTATTTATTTGAGAGAGAGACCACAAGCAGGGGGAAGGGCAGAGAGAGAATCAGACTCCCCGCTGAGGAGGGAGCCTAAAAAGCAGGGCTCCATCCCAGGACCCTGAGATCATGACCTGAGCTGAAGGCAGACACTTAACTGACTGAGCCCCCCCCTGGCACTCCCAGAATCATTGTTTTAACATATACTGAGCTATTATTTATGTTGCACTTACCATGTGCCAGGCACTGAACTAAATGGTTTATGTATATAACTCACTCACTACAATCAATCCTCAAGACCATCCTAACAAGGGAAGTATAATTATACAATTAAATACCACATCACTGATGAAGAAACTGAGGCTGAGAAAGTTTAGATAATTTGTTCCAAGTTAATAGCTAGTAAGCAGCAAGATGATTTAAATGCAAGTCCATCTGACACCAAAACCCATGGTCTTCAATCACAAACATAGGATGTAAAATGGTGAGCACTAGTTTGGCTCAAGGAAAAGGCCTCCATGTCAAGTTCCCACTGATTTACAGAACTAATGGTGAGTGCAATGGATTTAGCCAAAGAATCAGTAACTTTTGTGCTGATCAGTGATCTAAAGCCTCTATTGCTTCTTTTCTGTGTATTTATTTCTCCTAGCTTTCTCATTCTTTGGTGTTTTGACATTTTAAAATGGCTTATTATCTCGATGTTATTTGTACAGCACCTTTAGAGAAAAAGGTACTATATAAATGGAATAAAAATACTATAATGATGTAATAATTATGCTTTTTTTATGTCATGTCATCTCATTAGCTCTCTTATGTCAATAATCATTGTACCCCTCCTATAACCATCTCTACCATAAGGCCCTAAAAGAACTGCAACTGAGTCATCATTATACCATCTAGCACAATACCCAATACTTGGAGACAGACACACAAACTCACTCGCTCAGGCACAATAATACTTAAGGGTAAATGACACTGACGTCTACAGACAATAACCAGGTCCCACCCACATAATCTCCAGCCCATGCTTGCCATGCTCCTTCATGCTCAAGTATTTTTCTTTAAGTTTTCTTTTGTGAATCTTCAGTTGAAACAATGTACATTCTTTTAATCCATTCTCCCTGATGACTTTTCTGCACCTCCACAGGATGATCAAGTGAAAAAAAAACATCAGACTAATAGTATTCATTACATACCAAACTGCACACACAAAAACTAGAAGCTCTATACGTTCTCTGTTTAAATTAAATGAAAAGCCCAGGAATCAAAGAATTTTATATTCAGAATTCCCTTTAAAGATCCAGCTCAATCCTCTCATCTTACAGATAAAGAAAACAAGAGCCAAGAAAGTTCATGCAAGTTACCAGAAATTCATGGAGTTAATCCTCATAGTTTTTTTTTTTTTAACTCTTAGGCCAACATTAGTAACTTATACACTACAAAGAACTTTAAAGTTGGAACTGGATTCAAATCCTAACTTTGCTATTTATTGGGCATATGGCTAAAAGCAAACTGTTTAATCTTTTGAGGTCTTATCTGTAAAACAAAAGGAGGGAATTATTTCTACCTTTCACGATAATGTGAATTAAATAAGACAATGTATTTATAAAGTATCTGGCACATGGGTACTCAACAAATGATAGCCATTAAAAATAAAAGGTATTTTCCTAGTTTATAGAAAGAGCCATGAATTATCTCTTCCTTTTAGTCTTGACTTTTGCATCATAATTCCTACTCTCTTGCTCCTCACTTTCTGAATCATTTGGTATCCAACTGCTGACAACTGGGGGAAGGAAGGAAGGGAAAGAGGGAGGGAGGGAGGGAGGGAGGGAAGGAGGGTGTCAGTAAGTCCCAGAAGTTTACTCAAGGTCGAAGGGGAGCAGATTTACATCACATGGAAAAAGTGAACAACGAAACAGGCAGAGACTGCCTCTCATCACTCTCCTCCGGAAAGCAGTAAGGGAAAGGTGCAGAAATAGTCACTTCATTTGATTCAGCCACAGTAAAGACTTGTTCCACTTGTACAGTTCTCATATAAATGGGAAAACTAGAAATCTCCAAGCTTATCAACCTCTATGAGAAAAAATAGGAATAATTATCTATTATTGTAAATTGGTAGACTTAATCGTGTATCCAAAGGTGTAAACTTGGTAAATACAAGCTTTCCAAAATAGTTATTTGTAAAACCTGGTAAAAACCTTTGAATTTTATTAATGGGATTGCTGTGCAAAAGTGAACAGAAGCCATCTTGGCAGCTCAACTCACTATCAACTAAGGGGAAAAATAATTTCTCAACAAAGGTACTCTTGGAACCTGAAGTACCTAGAAATGGGATGTTTCCACAGAGAAAATGACCTAATGGTACCAGCTGAGCCAAAATGGCCAGTGAAGTTCCTGTGGCTAGCTGCCCACATACTCAACTCACTGGATATATTTTTCTCCATTATCTACAGAATGATTTTTCTCACAAGTCAATCTTACTATAAAGTGTACCGCAAAAGACAGAGAGCACTGAAAAACCACCTCTCCCTGCTCTGCTGACAAGCCCATTCACGTGGGCAGTCTCACTGGGACTATACCTTATCTAGTCATCACTCAAAACTTACCTTTGGTTTGGATATGCCCCAACTGTTTATCTCTCAGATGTACTATACAGATTTGGCAAGATGCTTAGCTCATTTAACTCCCACCCCACTTCTAGAATGTGACAACAACTATGTCTTTTTGAATGATTTCTTCAAGGCAGAGAATACACAAAACTGATTTGAAATGGATTTCACTAAACTTACTTTCTTTGAAAATAAATTCCTTTTTAAAAACCCTCTTCATAACCTACTTTTCGCTCTTAGCAACATATCATGAATATTTTATGTCACATACAGACACGTGTGATCATTTGTAGGTACACGTATGTCCACTTATAATACAGCAATTAAACCAATTCGCTATTGTTATACCTGTGCAGTTACCAATTTTTCACTATTATAAGCAAGATTCCATTGAACTTCCTCAGGTTATACTGCTAGAAGTGGAACAACTGGGTAAGGAGGATGCACATTTTTACTTTTTTTTTTTTTTTAAAGATTTTATTTATTTATTTGTCCGACAGAAAGAAAGAGAGATGGAGAGAGCACAAGCAGAAAGAGTGACAGGCAGAGGGAGAAGCAGGTTCCCCGCCAAGCAAGAAGCCCAATGCAAAACTCAATCCCAAGACCCTGGGATCATGACCTGAGTCGAAGGCAGATGCTTAACTGACTGAGCCACCCAGGCGTCCCGGATGCACATTTTTAAAGCATTTGGTACATACCTTCTAATTCTCTTGGCAAAATACCCTGTGATATCCCACAGCACAAGACCTACTATGGCACGTAAGGATCAACTGTGCACTTGTCAGTCTCCCTGAACATACGGGTTCAGGATAAAAACGCTGCTCAATAAATGTTAACTGAATGAATAAGTGGCCAAATGTTTTCCTGTAGAAAGCCCATCACTGGATTGTGTTTAAAATTATTTATCCATTGTCATTTTAAACCTTTCACAAACTATCTTGTGTGCCTTCCAGGGCACTCTTGGCATCACCTGGATTAGCATTTCTGAAAGATGAAGTACTCAATACCTGTGAATTTCTATTTTCATAATTATTAGTAGAAATGAGAAATTCAACTGCATTTGTTCTAACTCGCTAAGTTTATATGGCCACTAATAAGGCTTCTACATCATTATTATAGACACTAAAGCTGGGTATAAAGAAAATAAAATTGGAGGTGAAAGAGGAACTAAGATTTAAGTGCCTACTATGAGCAAGGCACTCTGCCAGAGGACTTATGTTCATTTTCTCATTTTTCTCATTTAATTCTCAAAATAAAGTGGGCATCAGATGTCATCCCCACACTTCAGCAGAGGACAGTGGAGCATGGCAAGGGTGGGCAATGTGCCCCCACCCCAACAAGTGCTGGAGCTAGGGTTTTGAGACGCACGCTTACGTGACTCTAATGCCCACACTCTTCCCATGCATCACTGAAGCAAGCACCACCCACCTTATCAAAATGCAACAGTCTGCAGCCTGCAGGGGTTACTTTTCCAGTTCCCACATTCCCATCCCAGTCTCCAATTCCACCTGACTCTACATCACAGATTACAATCCATGTAATCTGGAATGCCACTGGAAGCTTTATTTCAGCATTTCACACCATTAAATGCTGCGTTTCAAGTAGCCAATTAAAGTAAAATGGAAATGTTGCAAATAAAAACTCAATTCGATTATAAGTTTAGTTCATGTAAGGCATTGTATAAAGGCCTCCTTTAAAAGAACAGGGTTTCTTTTTCCTCCTCTTCATCCCTTCCCCCAATTTATGTCCTAAAAAGGCCAGAGCGTCCATTTACAAGTACATTTCTAGGTTTTCAAAGCTGCACGTTCCTACCCCCACCCCAACCATAAACCTTAGATACCTTACTTTTAAAAGCTACGAAGCCATTAGCAGTAGTCAGCCAATTTATAAACCAGTTTTAGCCTCCTGATTAAAATCTCAATAAAAATTCTACTAGTTCGATGTTAACCTGGGTTAAAAGCCTCAGCAAAAACAAACTGGTCTGAACAAAAATTAGCAAGAACCAAGGACTGATTACTATTAAAACCTTAAAATGCACTCACTTTGGATCCTATCTTATGGGGAAAACTGTGATCTACTCAATGTGGCTAGGTTCATTTAAACTTCCTTTCATCAGTAATCTCTTTTAGCTTCTTAAAAAAATAACGACAAAAAACTTTACCATATCCTCACCTACATTCTCATAATGATTCCTTCTCTTTAAAACTCAGAATAGACAGACTGACTGATACTGCTTTGATACTAACTGATATTTTCAGACAAATTTAAAATATATACATTACACACCCCCACCCACTACATATATCCTATTGATGGTAAATGACTCCCGTCCTGTGTCCCCTATCCATGCCCATGAATCTATCCACTTTGAGGTACATCTCAGAGATTAAAGTAGACCTTGTCTTCTGCTCCTTCTCCCCCATCTCAGGGGATGGCAGCAACATTCTCCTGGAAGCTGAAGCCAGAAGCCTGTGGAAGCCTGGGAATCATCTCAGACTCCACATTCTCCTGACCTTAATTCTCCATCTCAAAATATCACCACATCTAGTTACTTCTGACTCCAAATACCTCTTGAACCCTACCACACTAATCTAAGTCATCATCATCTGTCAGATTCCTTCAACAGTATCTAACGGATTTCTTCCCATCCTACCTGCACTTGGCCCACTCCAATGCATTCACCACAAAGCAATCTGAGTGATGCTGTAAACACCAGATTCTGATAAGATCATCTTCCTCCCTAAACTCTTGAAAGGCCTCACACTGCCTTTATAATCAGATCCAGAATCATAAACATGGTTTAGAAGTTAGAAGTCTAAGAACTGGCTTCTGGCTATCTCTTTAGTCTTATCTTAAGCCACTTCTTTTCCTTTCCCTCCTCCTACTTCAGCCATTCTAGAGTCCTTTTTGTTTTTCAAACTCCCCATGCTTTTTGTCAATCTGGAGTACTTTGCTCATGGCATGTGACTATTTTTCTTTAATCTTGCTATTTGCCTTGGTAACTCCCACTCATCCTTGAACCTTAACATATGCACTATTTCCTCAGGGAACCCCTTAAGAGTAGATTCACAGAGGCACTTAATACATATTTGTTGGATGAAAAATAATGCATGTCTTATTCACTATATACCCTAGCCCCCAGCAAAACAATATTATGTCTGCCACATAATACACAAAACAGATTTGTTGAGTGTTAACTTTTTTGATCCAGTGAACATACAAAGTTTAAAAATATTAGTTCTCTCAGAACTTAATGGACTTCAAATTGCTATAAAATATATTTATAGCAAGTGAATGTTTCTATATACAGCAAAAATATTAAATACCCTGTCAATAAGCAGATATTTAAATTTTACAAATTATCCCTGCATATATAAAATTCTTTTCCTTACTACTCCCCACGTAACTAGTTCTGATTGAACTCAAAAGGTCTCTCAAGTCGTATTTGCTTAGATCCAAATCACAGAACTGTAAGCCTTTATTTGAGAATAGAAGTAACATTACATTGGCTCCCAAAAGTATGTCTTCAAATGCTTCTTGCAAAAATAGTCAACAAGAGAATATATGAAGTTAACAAAGCTTACAAACAAGACTCTTATCAGTAATTAAGCTTATTTTATAATCTGGTTTATCACAAATTATACAGTCCCTAGATTCTTCACACCTACAGAGCCTACTGCTCAGAAGTGTGAACTAGCAAAAAAGTTATTTGGAAGAAAGTTGTTTCTTATACAGCATTTATTGTGCAGAGTCTACAGTTTTCCCAGTAATAGTGTCTCCTACTCATTTACAGGGCATAAATTAACATGTTAACATTACAGCAAATATCTAAAAATCCATTAGTACTACAATAACATGCACCAGAGACACATTTATTTCATTTCAGTCGCCAACAAAATGTGTCAATTTTTTAAAAAATCAAAAGCACAGGGAGAAGTTTTCTGAATACTGTGACGTTAATCTACTTCTAACAAAATGAGCATTGGACAATATGTGTGCATATATATACATCCTACACATACATCTCAACCATCAAAAGTTCTGATAGGGCTAGGCAAATCGTGGAAATATTAAGCTGACAAAATAAAATAGGCAAATTAGAACCTAAAAAGAAAACAAAAACCTGTGACCCATCTGTTTATAGCTGATCCTTGGTCCCAGTTAAAGACCTCTCCTCAGGCCGTTAGTTCCTACTGTCATTCATGAATCACTTCAATAGCATCGGTGTGGAATGAACATAACTGCTGGAAAGGCTGGAGTCTAGAAGATTTTTTCCAGCTTAGACCTAAGGTTTCAAAGGACCGTAAGACTGAACAACATTGGGACAAATTAGAAAAGCATTTTTGGGGAGGAGGGGGGATGCGCTGGGTGGCTCAGTCAGTTAAGCATCTGCCTCCAGCTCAGGTCATGATCTCAGGGTCCTGGAATGGAGCCCCATGACAGGATCCCTGCTCAGTGCGGAATCTGTTTCTCCCTCTCCCTCTGCCCACCCCGACCCTCCGGCTTGTGCACTCACTCTCTCTCAAATAAATAAACAAATAAAAATTTTTAGAAGCATTTGGGAATAAATTACCAAAAAAGTTACCCCTTTATTAAAGACTCCTGATTGCTTTTATAATTGTACCCATAGTCTTCGTAATACCAGCCCTTCATTTCACCATGTAGAATAGGAGAAAAGACAAACAAAACACCTCCCACTGGCATGTCCCTTTTTGCAAAGGGAGAGGGGAACAGTGTTCATGCTCGTGCCATTGATACCCCTACAACTTGGTCCTCTAGTCCTTGCCTCCGTCCACCCAGGAGAGCACAAGTTACTTTTAGTGAGCTATTCCCGCCCCTGATACTTCACTTCCACTCAGTTCTCAGCCTCACCATCTCATACAAGGCCACATACCACAACCTCCTGCATGTAAGTCCTACTGGCAACCTGACCACTTCATTTGCTTCAGGAAATTCAACTCAGGGTGGTGGTAACTTTTGAGACACACTTTCTCTTAAGATAAAATTTGCAGAATGTTCAGTATGAATAATTATTTTTAAAACGATGCACTATGGTATCTTTTAAGAATGTCCATCTCTTTCCCAAAGAGTAACAGACTATACACTTTTTATTTTTTTAAAGATTTTATTTATTTGACAGAGAGACACAGCGAGAGAGGGAACACAGCAGGGGGAGTGGGAGAGGAAGAAGCAGGCTTCCTGCCGAGCAGGGAGCCCGACGCGGGGCTCGATCCCAGGACCCTGAGATCATGACCTGAGCCGAAGGCAGACACTTAACGACTGAACCACTCAGGCGCCCCGGGACTACACACTTTTTAAACTGCTAAAAGAAAACTTTTTAGGGGCACTAATTTAGGCTGTAATAACAAATGACCCTAAAATCTAGAGGCTTTACAACAAAAATAGTTTGTTGGTTTTGTTCAATTGTGTCTTCGTTCCAGGAATCCAGAATGGAAGAGTGGCTCTAACTGGAACAGTACTGGTCTTCTGGCAGAGGGAAAAGAGAGAGATGGAACTACAACCTGACAAAATTTCTGTTCACAAGTGACACAGGAACTTTTCATTCGTATTTTATTTGTTAAAAGGTATAACATGGCCAAGCCTGATGATGGGGACAGGGAAGTATAATCCTCCCACCAGAAGGAGCAGTAAATACATGGAAACAATAATATAATCTAGAGTTTATAATACATGTGCCCAGAAAATTTTGCCTTGAATTATGGGTTAATCTTATGAAATTTTATGCATTATTGTGTATGCATACAGGCCCATTATGCCCCTCAGCAAACGGAGCACACATATTATGTTCTGAGAAGTATCACAGACCAAAATGGCCTGAAATAAATCAGATTGGGTTTGAAAAAAAGTCAGGTCTCAAAGATAACCATTACTACTGATTTTATAATAGATCGATATAACAGTCCTAACTCTGATTTTACCAGCTGCTGGTTACCACACAGTGTGGGCTAGGGAAATAATGTGAACTTTCTCCCAGGCAGTATTAAATTCTAGTATTGCCTAATGAAAATCTGAGATTATGAATTGCTGGTTTACTGAAAATAAAAGTCTTACCTAAAAAAACTGATTTCCAGGCAACTGAAAACACTTTATGAAATACAAGATAGTGTGGTCCTAATTCAAAATTTTGTGTTTTTTAACAAGCTCATGCTATGTTTATTACATTTTTTAATGATGGCCAACTCAGGCTCGCTTCCTGATTTTCAAATGGGCAAAGGCTACTAAATCAATGAACTGAAACATTTACAGCTCCCTATCAAATAGAAAAAACAAAGTATTAGAAAGTCCTTCTTAGGAGCCAACTGCCTTATACTAATTAAATAATCCAGTCTGATTTTGTCTAAAATTCGTTTAAGACAGGTGAAATTTGGGGGCGCCTGGGTGGCTCAGTTGGCTGAGCGTCTGCCTTCGGCTCAGGTCATGATCCGGGAGTCTTGGGATGGAGCCCAGCGTCAGGCTCCCTGCTCAGTGGGGAGTCTGCTTCTCCCTCTGCCCCTCACCCCACTCGTGCACGCGCGTGCACTCTCTCTCTCTCTCTCAAATAAGTAAGTAAAATCTTAAAAAAAAAAAAAAAAAGGTGAGATTTGGTATAACTAACTCATTTAACAAATATATTTTTCAGGGCACCTGGGTGGCTCAGTCGTTAAACGTCTGCCTTCGGCTCAGGTCATGATCCCAGGGTCCTGGGTTCAAGCCCTGCATTGGGCTCTCTGCTAGGCGGGAAGCCTGCTTCTCCCTCTCCCACTCCCTAGCTTGTGTTCCCTCTCTCGCTGTCTCTCTCTCTGTCAAATAAATAAATAAAATCTTTAAATATATATATGTGTGTTTTTCATTTGGGAATAGGTTTTTTATTTCACTTGCAAGTAAGGGGAAGTATGTTTTGAATGGAATGAGGAAGAGGAACAGATTATTCTAAAATTATCTTTCAAACATTTAACAGCATTAATACAGGCAAGTTCCTCCTTTTAAGGTTATATTACTACTAAACAAATTAAGTGATGATGTTCTATGTAGATATGACTCTAATTGTTCCTTACTCTTGCAGGTACCTCAACAAGAGGCCTTGTAAATCAAACCTTTTAGAGCTTCTTCTAATTTAGGCAATTAACTGGGTTTAGATCTTGCATTATGTGTGAGAGACTGTGTTTACCATTAATTCTGACCAATGAGAAAAAGGAAAATGAGATATATTTTAACTGTCACTGCTGGTACTCACCTTTGAGAAATAATGCCCTTGGCTTCTTACAAGGGATACTATAAGAAAGAATGGTGGGGCGCCTGGGTGGCTCAGTTGGTTAAGCGACTGCCTTCGGCTCAGGTCATGATCCTGGAGTCCCGGGATCGAGTCCCACATCGGGCTCCCTGGTCGGCAGGGGGTCTGCTTCTCCCTCTGCCCTCTTCCCTCTCGTGCTCTCTGTCTCTCATTCTCTCTCTCTCAAATAAATAAATAAAATCTTTAAAAAAAAAAAAACAAAAAAAAGAAAGAATGGTGTAAAACAGTATTTTTTGAAGGGCTGCTATTGAGAACATTGATCACTACTGTTCTCACTATCCACTTTAGAGCTCATAGGATGGTCTTTGAACTATTCGCATTTCCGTTTCTGCTCTGACTCCTAGGAAACTCAGATCTCAATCTGCACTCTGTCTTTTAACAGTTGTATGGATGTTGATGGTATGAATCTGTACAAATTCCTCTTGTCCTCATCTTACTAATCAATCTGAATATTCACTTTGTCCTGATTCCTTCATTAAAAAAGAAAAAGCTGACTGTACTCTGTATGTTATTTTTTACTAAACTACCATTTTTTTTAAAAAAAGTAGCGATAAATAAATCTCACAATCTCATTTTTATGTGGGTATTTCATAAAGATAAGCACTTGTAAATAATAAATATTTATGTCTGTATCTGTATTTAAGTGAAGGCTACTAATAAAACCAAAAGGGAAGAAATTTAGTAGAAAATGTGTGAGTATGAGGAATATAATTCTACATGAATTACATTAGAATTTCTGTTAGGAGTAGACCACAGTTATGGATTTTTTTTTTTTTTTCCATTTTACTTTTCAGGGCAAAGAATGCATGCAGAGGAAATACGAACTAAGTAGAACTGAACAGTTTTTAAGGCAAGACATACCAAATCTAAGTAATAGATCTAAGACTGTGAGAAGCTGAAAAGTAATGGACAAACAAAAATGAACAGAGGATGCTTAGGAGGCTAGGTACAACATTGCCAAAGCAGTACAACAATTTCCCTTGCAGTTTACACTTCAGTTGTCTCAGCACAAATCATACAAACCTAAAAAGATATGCTCTGAAAAGAAAGAGTAACTACTTTTGCATCTTCAAATGTACTTTATCAAGAGCAAAAGCATTTGCCCAACACAACCAGCCCCAAAGCTCCCATTTCGTGAAAGTGATTTACCATTTCACTTGGCTCTCTGTGCAAGTAACACTGTAGTGCAAACTCAAGGGGAAAGGCTAGCATGTCAAGGAAGACTGCAGCACATTCCCAATTTCTCTTTTAATATTGTGCTTATCAATTTGATCGATGTTAAATTCCATTCATCTCTTTTTCTAAAAACTAAAACTGAGAGTGACAAGGAAAATTACATCCTCTACAGCCAAGTTCTTGCTGAGGCATTAGAGATGCTGGCATGCCTACTCAAGAGTAAACTGTGGCTCTAGAGCTCAGGAGCTCAAATTCTTTTGCAAGATGGCTAAAGGATGAGCTTTTGTTCCCATTTTATTCATCTCAGATGGGGAAAACATTAGTTACCAACTTACTTGCATAGATAACAATGTTTCTCCACAAGTCTTTTAAAAACTAAGAGCACTGGCCTTAATTTCAACCAAATGCAAATCCAGCAATAAGTTTGTTGTTGTTGTTTAATCAATCTTTTCCATTAATCATTTAAGTCACGGGCAGAAATAAATGCAACAGAGGTAGTAATTACAGTTGACCCTTGAATACCATGGGTTTCAACTGCACAGCTCCAGTTACAGATGTTTTTCGATAAATACAGTACAGTATAGTCAATATATTTTCTCTTACGATTTCAATAATTTTCTTTTCCCTTGCTTACTTTATCATAAGAATACACTATATAACACATATAACAAAAAAAAATATGTGTTAATCAACCATTTATGTTATTGGTAAGACTTCAGTCAACAATAGGCGGAAGTCAAAAATTACATGCAGAATTTTGACTGTGCAGGGGCTGGCACCCAAACACCCACATTGTTCAAAGGTTAATGGTAGTATATTGCTATGGATGCAAAAAAAAGAGAAAAGGGTAGAAGAGGGTCAGTTTAATGAAGGGGAGGAGCAAAACTGGCTTATACTAGCAGTGATTATAATTGGTGAGACAGAGTAAAGACTCTGGACTAGATTTTTATTGGATTGGTTTTTGTTGAATTGACTACAACTATCTATACAAAAGAAACTGTTCCTTGTGACTACTCTCATGACAGACTTTCCCCGCAAAATCTATATTTTTCACCTTGTCACTTTAAAATAATTTCACAGAATTTACTCATGTGATTTTGGAGCTGAAGAGCTTTTAGAAATAATCTACACAAGGTTTTCAATCTAAAAACAATTTCAAAGGTACCACCAGCATTTTAAAGAAACAGAATAGACTGCACTGCAGATAGTAAGGTTAAATTTTGCCTCATAAAACTTTTTTTAAAGATTTTATTTATTTATTTGAGAGACAGTGAGAGAGAGCACAAATGGTGGGGGGGGGGGCAGAGGGAGAGGGAGAAAGAGGTTCCCCGCTGAGCAGACAGCCCTACACTGGGCTCAATCCCAGGACCCCGAGATCATGACCTGAGCTGAAGGCAGACACTTAACTGACTGAGCCACCCAGGCGCCGCTACTTTATAAAACTTTTGACTTTGTTATATATATATAATGCATGTACATATGTGTATATTGGCTCACAACATAAATGTACTTCTTATTGTAGGATATAGTAAAAACACAGTTACAAAACCAATGATCTAATACATCTTCATTTTACATACGAGGAAAGTGAGGAACAGAGTGCCTCACAGTGTTCTGGGGGAAATGCACCTGCCACTATGGATGCTAATCCATAACTTTCCCAAGTAGGTTTTGTCACTTAATGTAAGTTAGATACTGTCAATCATCTACTATAAAATACACCCTGAAAGTCTGGTTCAGCCATTCAGAAGGTTGTCCTGATTGGCACTGAAAGATAAATCCTTCTTTGTTTCCCTTTCCTGCAGATGTTTCTTTTAGCAGAAAACCAGTAATGACAAAAACTCCTTATGCTTTTTTTTTTTCAAGTACTCCTTATGTTTCTTAAAAAGCAGCTCAAAAAACGTATCAAAGGTTTATGAATGTACTTTCCCCAAACTGGCCAGAAGCATGATTTCCTCAGTCCATGCATTATTTGAAATGTGCATACTTTTCAATCCAGCAATTCCACTTTAAGAAAATTGTTTTAAGGAAAACAAGTACAAAAAAAAAAAAAGTATGTATTAAGACAATAATGATGACATAACAAAAGAACACAAAAATCAACTTGGAGGTATTCACAGTGGCCAAACTGGGACAATATGAGCATTAAAAAAAAAAAAAAAAAAGAGGATGGTAATGAATTATAACCTTTTGAATAAAACTGAAATTCATGGGTTCATACTGATGTAATTAAAAATGGAAGAGAAGGGAAAGCTCTTTGTTATAGAAAAAAGAAAACTAATAAATACAGAAGAAATAACGTGGTTAATAAAAATCATCAATGGATGCTAAAACGAGTGGGTGAAATTTTGATGAGGAACAGGATATTTATATAGTTTCAAAGCATCTCCCCACAAATTCCTTATTAATTAGAAAGGGAACAGTAATTTTATAGAAGAGAGATCTGGGGACATCACCTTAATCACATACCTCTGGATAGGATGCAATGAGGATACAGCAATCACTTTGTGAGATCTCTCTCAAAAATGCATAATTTGACTCTAATCATGAAAAAACATCAGAAAAAAACAAATTGAGGGACATTCTACAAAATAACTGACCTGTCTTCCTCACTAATTTCAAGGTCAAGAAAAACAAACAAAAAAAAACAGGCTGAGGGACAATTCCAGACTAAAGCAGGCAAGAAGAGACATGACAACTAAATGGCAATGAACAGACTCTGATCCAGGGGAAAATTTTGCTATAAAAGGTATTATTGAAACAAATGATGAAATGTGAATATAGGCTATGGACTAGATAATAAAACAGTATCAGTATTAGATTTCCTGATTTTGATAATGGTGGTTATATAAGAGAATATCCTTGTCCCTAAGGAAATACACATTGAAGTATTTAAGGATAAAAAGGCACAATGTCTCCAATTTATGCTCAAATGGTTCAGAATAAGATGTGTGCATGTGTGTGTCCCCATACATACTTATATAGAATGATAAAACAAATGGAGCAGAATGTAAACAAATGCTGAATCCGCATAAAGAAAATATGAAATTGTATCAAAATTAAAAGTTTTTAAAAGGTGTGTACTTGGGAAGCAGCCCAAGTGTCCACTGATAAGTGAATGGATAAACAAAATGTGGTATATATACATATGTAGAATATATATATATATATATATATATATATTTAGAGAGAGAGAGAATGAGAGACAGAGAGCATGAGAGGGAGGAGGGTCAGAGGGAGAAGCAGACTCCCTGCCGAGCAGGGAGCCCGATGTGGGACTCGATCCCGGGACTCCAGGATCATGACCTGAGCCGAAGGCAGTCGCTTAACCAACTGAGCCACCCAGGCGCCCCATATGTAGAATATTATTCAGCCTTAAAAAGGAAGGGAATTCTGTCATATGCTACAACTCTGACATTATGTTAAATGAAACAAGCCAGTCAGGAAAAGGCAAATATTGTAGGATTCCATTTATATGCGGTACCTAGAATAGTCAAATTCAAAGACAGATGGTAGAATGGTGGTTGCCAAAGACTGGGAGGAGGAGGAAATGGGCAGCTGTTATTTGATAGGTATCGAGTTTCCATTTTGCAAGGTGAAGAGAGTTCTGGAGATTGGTTGCACAACAGTATGAATGTACTTACCATTACTGAACTGTAAAGTTAAAAATGGTTAAGATGAAGTTTTATGATATATGAATGTTACAATTTAAAAATTCTAAATATAATGAATTTTTTAAGATATGTAATATAATAGTCACTACAATCTTTGCTGCCAACAGGGTTAACCGCCACAATGTCCTTTAAGAGGAGATGAAGTAGATCTGTATCTTGCAGACAAAGTGGTGGGAAAAGTAAAAAATCTAAGTTTATAAAATAGTATGTTTAATATACTATTTGTATATAACAATTAAAGTTTCTAATTCTTTTTTAACTCTTTTAGCCATTTCTCCCCAAAAAGTCAAATAGAGATGCACCATAAGTTTAGCAGTGGTAATATCCAAGTGGCAGAACTGAGAAGGAGATATTATTTTCTATAATTATGTCAAAATTGGCTTTTTTTTTTTAAAAACTACATATTTTTAAAAATATTTAAAACAAAACATAGAAAACATGACAAGTACCTGTATTCTCACCACCTAGAATTAACTAATTTTAATATTTGTTGTATTTGCAGTGTGTGTGTGTGTGTAAACTTAAAAAAAAAAAAAATATTACTGGTAAAGTTGTGGTTCCCTAACCCTAGTGCTATTCTGCTCCAACCATCACCATGGATTTGGCAGGTCTCCTTGTAAATCATGTATTTACTTGTATTACCCATGCAATATATAGTATTGGTTTTAAAAATTTACATAAATGGGGGGTGCCTGGGTGGCTCAGTCGGTTAAGTATCTGATTCTTGGTTTCAGCTCAGGTCATGATCTTGTGGTCGTGCGATCAAGTCCCATGTCAGGCTCCACACTGAGCATGGAGCCTGCTTGAGATTCTCTCTCCTCTCCCTCTGCCCCTATGCGTCCCTCTAAAAAAATGAAAAGTAAATTTACATAAATGGTATTATACTGCTTGTCTCATACTATCACTAGCTTTTCCTCAATGTTATTTGGCATATATCCATGCTGACACACATGCATCTAATTTTTTCATTTTAACTCCTAAATACTACTCCATCTTATGAATATACTCTCCTCCTCCTCACTTCTGAGACAAGTCCTGGGAAAATTCTAAAAATCCTTAACAAAGCTAGAACGAAAATATATATGGAAAAGGCTAAAAAGGGAAGAGTGGCCAATTAGGCTCTTCCATATAGGTTTGAAAGCTGATTATGGACAATTTTAACCTTCAAGTTGCTAAGAGTCATTGACTTAAGACCGGTAAAACTCTGAGATTCTCTATACCCTCAGATCTTCTCATTCTTCGCAAAAAATCTTCAGTCTTGCAAGATTGATTGTCTTTGGTAAGGAAGGAAATTTTAAGGGGGATAAGATACTAATTTGCAGAAACAAGATCCCAAACCTTTTTAATTTTACTAACAAAATACAAGAAAACTCCTAGAGAAAGAGACAACTGTTAAACTCCTTTAGGGCAGGGTTTCTCAAACTTATGAAATTTTGGAACACAGACAATATAGCCTGTTGATCCCAGGCTAAAAAATCTGATCTAGGTTTTTATCTCCAATTTTCTATCAAAAGTGAAACAAAAACCCTAAACCTGTTCACTTTAGTATCTGTGGTCTTATTTTACCTCAAAACCCCAAAACAGCCAGATCCCAGTTAGCAGAGCTTCAAACCAAGCATGTTTCAGGGTATAATCCAACAGCTTCAAGAGACAGTAATGCCCCAAAAGCCGATTATATGGTAATAGATTCGGCTCCTTTCTGGTGTGCTTTGCTTTCAAACCTCTGCTTCTTGAATGACATCTAAACATCTGAGACTAATGTTATTTGGCAAAGACAAATGACTGTGAAGATCTACTGACACTGAAAAGGTACAGATGACAATTCTGAATCTTCTATATTATGCCAGAAACACGTTATTTTCCCTCTTAAAAAAAAATTAAAGTACAGGTAGGGGGAAATAACTTTCAGTTGACTTTTCCTATATGAACACCTTTGGAGACTCTGCCTCAGAATGCTTCCTGGAGGCCTAGGATGAACCTTGCCATTTTAAAATACCCCATTTTATAAATAATTTCTCTTGTTATCGCTTCTCGGCCTTTTGGCTAAGATCAAGTGTATAAATAATTTCTCTTGTACATCATTCCCAAATTCAATTAAAATGCTACATTTACTTGAGTTTTAGTTGGTAAGATTCATTTAAAGTTCACACATTTAAAAATATCTGTATGAAATAAAAAGTCATGAGCCCTTTCATAAAGAGCTAATGGGCCAACACGCTAAGCAGAATCTCCTGTTTTGATGGCAACAAAGGGCTACACTAAAGTATCACCTCTACCTGTACCATACAGGAGAAAGCAAAATGTGTCATCGACAGGCTAGAGAGTGAAAGAGCTTTGTAGCAGAGCTACTTCTACTCTTAGGGTCCTCAATGCAGGCATGGCAGAGAAAAAGGCAAGATGAGATGGCTACAACCAGAGACTGTGGACTGGTTGATTAATGCCTGGAAGTCCTGTTTGGCTAGGCTACAGAGCAGCCCTTTAGAAAGCCCCCTTCTCCATATGTAGAATACCATAAAAGGAGCAGAGTGCGGCCCTTCACTCTGCTTTTAACTCTCTACCCCTCTGTTCTTTGGCACTTGTATTAATTAGCTCATCCTTCCACACAACACCCACATGTATTAAGATCATGTGAAGGAAAAGTCACTCCCTACAAGAAAAGATTAAAGATGTGCACTGTGGGAAATTAATCTTTGATTTGCCCAATTTTGCAGTACATAATCAGGAATACACTGGGTTTGTGATCAATTATTTACACTTGGTCAACAGGCAGACACTTGGCTGGTCTCCAGAACAGACAGGAGGGGACAAGAGAGCACAACCTTTATACCCACCCCTCAGGAGAAGGAGGCGAGCTTAAAGGACCCAAAGAGTCCGCTACCTGATTAAGGAGCGGTGGCAGTGACTGGGGCCCTTGTGTGGCTCTTCCCCAAGAGAAGTGCTACTGACCCCCTGCTCTGGGTGTGGATAGGTTGTTTCCTTTATCTACATTAAAGCATACACTTCCCAGCTGATACCTTTCAATTAATTATAATTGTCATCATCACCTAAGTGCACAGGCAACTTGGATGATAGAAAACTTTTTTTTTTTTAAGATTTATTTATTTGACAGACAGAGACACAGCGAGAGAGGGAACACAAGCAGGGGGAGCGGGAGAGGGAGAAGCAGGCTTCCTGCAGAGCAGCGAGCCTGATGCGGGGCTCGATCCAGGACCCTGAGATCATGACCTGAGCCGAAGGCAGACGCTTAACGACTGAGCCACCCAGGCGCCCCGATAGAAAACTTTTTATTAATAAGTGTTATTGAAGCATTTACTTCTAAGATGGCGATGGGTTGGCGGTTACAATGCTTGTTAAACAAGCACTATCACACTTCCTTGATAACAAGAAGTTTGAACCAGTAATCTAAATTGTTCCTGGAGATAAGTGGATAAATACTGGGTTAGCTTATTGGAAAATATAAGTTATTATATTTATTTAATGTCTGACACACTAGGACACAGAGGGGGGAAAAGATTTTCAACTCTTATTTATATTGAATTCCTGCATTATGGATATGCCTAGCTAGAGTACTCCAACCATGCTTATTCTGATCAGATTATACTTCATGACCTGAAAAATCTGAGATGAGAATATGGCAAGAACACCTGATAGGTGAAGTTCACTCAGCTATCCACAACAGAAATTCTATTCTGCTGAACCCCAGATGGCCAGCTGTGTCCAACATCAGGAAGACCAAAACAGGAGAGCTACACCAAGGCTTGGCTATCATTCAGAGAACACTAAAAATATTTTCTACTCGTTTTAGACATTTTATGTTGTATGTGCTTACCCATTACATTTCTACAACCCTTTAAGAGGTTCTAAGCTAGAAATGGCCATGGGTAGATAGATACCTCTTCTCTGTTCCCTAAAAGACTGAGTAGCTCAAAGAAAAAATATATATATATGTTGGGTTAGCAGGATATCACATGACTAGAATTGAGATCCTGCTCCTCAGACAAAAACTACACTGTGTTCTACAAAAAGTAACTCAATATGTTATGAAATAAGTAGAATTTAATGAAAAACTTGTCTAAGTGGGCACCTGGGTGGCTTAGTCATTAAGCGTCTGCCTTTGGCTCAGGTCATAATCCCAGGGTCCTGGGATCGAGCCCCACATCAGGCTCCCTGCCTGCTTCTCCCACTCCCCCTCCCCCTACTTGTGTTCCTGCTCTCGCTCTCTCTCTCAAATAAAATCTTTTTAAAAAAAAAGAAAAAGAAAAAATTGTCTAAGTGAGAAAAGTACACATTATATAGAAAATGAACTCTGATTTTATAGTTTCTGGGAATCCCATCAGAGAGTTTACCTTTTAAAATATACTCATGAATTCACTATTACACATTAAAATTTGCTTACCAACTTAGCTTCTGAGTCTCTATTTGGTTCATTTTTATAATTTCTATCTATTCTCTATTTGATGAATCATTGTAATTACACCTTCCTTTAAACATATTTATAATTATATAACTTAAAAATATATTATAATTTGAATTCTTTGTCTAAGTCCAACATCTGGGCCCCCTGAAAGGCAGTTTCTATTGTCTGCTTTTATTCCTGTATAATGTCACACTTTCAAAACATTTTCTTTCTTTTTTTTTTTTTTAAAGAGAGAGTGTGTGTGAATGGGGTTGGGTGGGGTGAGAGGGTAGGGTGCAGAGGGAGAGACAGAATCTCAACCAGTCTCCACATCCAGCAAGGAGCCCGACAAGGGGCTTGATCTCACAACCCTGAGATCATGACAAAATCCGGAGTTGGACGCTTAACCAACTGAGCCATCCAGGCACTCCCCTTCTCTGCCTGTTTTGTAACTTTTTGTCAAAAACTTGACTTTTTTAATTAAAGAAAATTTCTTTTAACTGGGTGTTTTAGATTATATATTGGACCAACTCTGGTTACTTACTCTCCCCATTTTGGGGGCGCTTATTGTTTGGTCGGGTGGTTATTTGTTTAGTGGTTTGGGTGGACTAAATCTGTGACATCTATTTACCCTGCAGGGTACAGTCTCTGATGACCCTGCTCAGACTTTCCCTTGTTTTTATCTTTTAGCCTACATTCCTAGGGATCATCCCTGGGTCCAAATAGATCACTTACTGGTCAAAATTTGTGCTTAAGCTCCTTAGCCAGTTTTTCACGCTTTACTGTTGAATATATGTGTGGCTTGGAGATTTTCACTTTTCAAGGAATTTATGATTTTGTCCTGCATTCTGCCAGGGACTAGTAGCTTGGGGGCAGGGGGTGGAAGGTTTCCTCTCTCTGGTCACCACTAAGGGGGTGCAGCTTTAGGGCATGCCCAGCCTTCTACATGTGGAATATTGATTACATTTTTAAGCCTGGCTTTCTAGGCATCCCCTCTGGATCAGATTAAGTTATTGTTTAGTCAGTGTTTGTTCACAGATTGTGCTTAAGCCCCTTAAACCAGGAAGACCACATTTCACTGACGGATCTATGTGTGACTTGGGGAATGCTTTCAGGTCTATCCCACACCCTGCTCAAATTGCTCCTAAGTGGATATAGCCTAGTCTATGTGCACAGCCTTCCAGACCCCAAGAAATGACTGTGATCCTAGGAGGACTCTTTTGGCTTTTTCCTTGGTCCTGTTAAATTTCTGGCTGGTTTGCCTTTTTGTTCATTGCTACTAGTATCACAGAGTTACCTGTACCCTTTTAATTATACCATTGTTTCCAAACATGCCCTTAGGTATGAACTTTCCTAGGCTTTGTGCCAAATAAGGGCGGTAATTCCCCCCAACACACACACCCATGCCAACCTCTACCACTGCACAGGGGCTGAGGTTGAGAAGTTTACTCCTCCCAGAGCGACAGCCTGGTTCATCTTGGCTGGTTCTTAGTCTAGAAACTCTGCCCTATGAGCAAGGTGGGGCAAGGGCAATTAGAGGTCCAGCAGCTCTGTCTTGTTACATCTGAGGCAGAGTCCTTGCCCTGTGAATGGGAGCTGGGTTGGAGAAGGAAGCCCCAGTCCTCTTAGACACCCTTGCCCACAACAGTGCTTCTGCGGTGTGAGGCTGGAAGCACGTAAAAGATGCTAGCTGTCTGTCCCTTATAGGGTGAAACTCTATCTCTAGACCTGCGGTTGGAGGAAGAAAGAGCTCTGTACCTGCCTTGGCCACACCTGCCTGAAGTAGGTCTACTTCTGTAACATGAAGCTACGAGAGGTAGTGGACGGGAGCAGGTTGTGACTCAGATGCCACAGGCTCTCGGTGTTCTTACCAAGATTTAGTTGACTGTTTTGAGTGTTTCTCCATTTACTGTGCACCCTCAGGACAACTTCCAGAAATTTAATTTTTTAAAAAAGTAATTTTCACTAGATGGTTGTTTCACTGGACAGAGGGTCCACCAACATTCTTATACAGCCATTCCAGAAACTCCCAGCCTGAACTATTTCTAGGAAATTAAAATATGGATAGGAGATGATAGATCTTCACCTTTCCTAGTTTAGTGGTATGTGTTCTGTTCTTGAAGGACTCAACACTGTTTATATATAACAGTTTATATTATAGAAAAAGAAAATGCAGAAATCTTTACAATTAGAATTATGTTAATGAGGAACTTTCATGTATTAATTAAGCAATGTAAGTTTATTCTGTCTGTGCCTAAATATAAGTATTACTGAAAACTCAGAATGTGGATACATCAGGAAATGTATCACCCTCTCCCTTTTTGAGGATTATATTTAAGGGTTCCAAAGGTAAAATATACCATCACTTAAATGCTGGACATACATGCCCAGCCATGTATCATCTTGGTTGCTTAGAAACCATGAGGCATAGCCTGAATAAACAAAATTAGAACAGCAGAGAGAAAGAACCATTTGTTTTAAAAAAGAGGTTCAGGGGAAAATGCTTTGGCTATACTTACGTATTCTGAAAATGAAACTGCAAGGTAAACAAACGTAATGGAAGGTTTAGGATGTCGTATGTGAAGATGTCTTCTCCAAAGCACTTTAATTATTACTACCCTTGAGTTACATACTTCAACTCGTTGTATTTCACCAAGGAAAAAGAACAACTTTAATGCATGTACAAAATTTCCATAACCCCATGCATCAAAGTGTCGAAAAACCACCAAGAAAGAAAAGCTGACCTATATTTATGAACCCCAAAGGTCAATGTGAAATCAACTTTACACGAGGCTCAGGAGGTATAAAAATTTAATTTCCACTCAATTCTGACTATTTAATAGCACGAATCAGATGTAAGGCAACTCATCAACAACTCTATGCATTTAACAGGCAATTAAAAATTTGAGGATATTAAAAACGACAGAAGAAAACCTGCAAGTGCTTCTGATCACATATAGAAAACATTTACTTAGACTGGTTCTGCTTTACATTATCTATGAAATATCCATCACAATTTATATTTGGCTGTATGTAAACAAAAAGTGATCTTTAATAATTAAACGAATTTAAATTCTAATTGTTAGTATTCACTCTGGATCATTAGCCTCTCGGAAGATACACGTTTGTCTGAATTTACTCAATTTCCTCTGAAACAAAGCATAATAAAAATATAATAAATTGAAAGAGCAAGTGGCTAAAGCAATAATTTCTCAAGCAAGCAAAGAATGTTCTATTCTATTCTTTTTTAAAGGAGGAGTAACATGATTTTTAAAGTTGCCAATAACTAGCATTTCTTATAGGGATAGGAAAATTACTCTAAAAAGCAATACGAAACATCATATAAATTTCAAAAATTCTTGGGCAGAGTCTCTTTTACAGACTTTTATGGTTCATTTGTGAGCTACCAATCTCAGGAAACTTACACAATTTGCAAATGGTGCTCATTTTCCTAAGCTGTACAGAGATCAAATAAAAGAAGGAAAGGTTACACCACCCCAAAAGGGTTCTTCCTTGTTGTTCTAAAAGTCAGCAGAGGGACCTGTATGCTTCTTGTCTACATACAACCTGATTGCCACGTAATAGTTCTTCATGATTTCTTAAAACACAAGATGAACAGTCTGAAATTCCTGAGAAATGGACTATTTCCTATTCTCCTATTCAGCCTGATTCTAGGGCTAGAGAAGTTTCATTTAGGGCCCAATCTGACTTTAATACAGGTGAGGCACACAGAACAGCACCTAGTAAACCCAATAAATAGAAGCTGCTATCCTCAATCCTTATCCTGCAAACTCCCCAACAGAGAAGTCACCAAGGGCCTTCACCTCATTTCTAACATTTATCTCCATTCTACTTCAGCTAACCATTCCCAAGGCAATAACCTGACCCTCATGACTCCAAATGGCCCATTTCAGAAAATCTGAAACTTACCATCACATACTCTAACCACAATCTCCTTTCCTTCCACAGTCTGAACTCCTTTCCTTTATCCCTACTGTTCTTCCCAGTTCTTAAGTGATCAGTTTCTTGCCAGACTTACATCCTTATCCAACCCAACCCAAACTTCTTATGGTCCATTATTGGACTACTGTCACCAATCCTTAACTCCCTTGAAACCTTGTCATCTGTTTTATAGGCCCTGCAAACAAGCCCCCAACCCTGAATCAGTCCTACAATCTGCTCCTAATCTAGATGGCCAAATTCTGCTAGAAAGATTTATGCAACTGGGTAGACTAGGGCCACTTTGAGCCAACTAGCCTCCTCCCCACCCCACAACTCTCCCTATGTGCTAGTTCCTTACCATCAGCAAATAAACATGCTGTTCCTGTGACAGATGCTTTAAAAAAAAAACCAAAAAGGGGTGCCTGGGTGGCTCAGTCAGTTAAGCATCTGACTCTTGGTTTCAGCTCAGGTCATGATCTCAGGGTCATGAGATCAAGCGCTGCATCAGGCTCCATGCTCAGCTCAGAGTCTGCTTGCGACTCTCTTCCTCTCCCTCGACCCTCCCCAATCTAAAATAAATAAAATCGGGTGCCTGGGTGGCTCAGTTGGTTAGGCGACTGCCTTCGGCTCAGGTCGTGATCCCAGGGTCCTGGGATCGAGTCCCGCATCGGGCTCCCTGCTCTGCGGGGAGCCTGCTTCTCCCTCTCCCACTCCCCCGCTTGTGTTCCCTCTCTCGCTGTGTCTCTCTCTGTCAAATAAATAAATAAAATCTTTAAAAAAAAAAATAAATAAAAATAAAAAAAAAAAATAAAATAAATAAAATCTTTTTAAAAAATAAAAATAAAAACCAAACAAAAAAGCTCTTTTGAACCTTAACCCCATAAACATTGCTTTTTCCTTTCTCATTCAAGATTTGCAAGACAGAAAATCTAAATGACCTTAGATTTGCCAATGTCTTTATGGATGTTAACCTCAAAAGTACAACCCATGAAAGACTGATAAATTGAACATCATTAAAACTAAAAATCTTTGCAAAAGACACTGTGAAGAGAATGAGAAGACAGGCTGCAGACTGGGAGGAAATATTTCCAAAAGACTTATCTAATAAAGGACTGTTATCCAAAATACACAAAGAACTCTTTGTACTCTCAACTCTTAAAACTCAATAGTAACAACACAATCCAATTAAAAAACAGACCAAGGCTTTAAGAGACATCTCACAAAATAAGATATACAAAAGACAAATAAGCTTATGAAAAGATGTTCCACATTATATGTCATCAGGGAAATGCAAATTAAAAACAAGATACCATTACACACCTATTAGAATGGCCAAATTCACAATACTGAAAATGTCAAATGCTGTAAAGACATAGAGCAACAGGAACACTTATTCATTGCTGGTGGGAATCCAAAATGGTACAGCCACTTTGGAAAACAGTTTGGTGGTTTCTTACAAAACAAACATACTCTTACCACATGATCCAGCAATCACGCACCCAACTGGTATTTACCCAAAGGAGCTGAAAACTTGTGTTCACACAAAAACCTGTACACAGATGTATAAATTTTATAGGAGCTTTATTCATAGCTGCCAAAATATGGAAGCAACCAAAATGTCCTACAGTAAGTGGATTGATAAACAATGGTACATCCAGACAATGGAATATTACTCAGTGCTTAAAATAGAGCGCGCTACCAAGCCATGAAAAGACATGGAGTAAACTGAAATGCATAATACTAAGTGAAAAACTTCACTTGTATGATTTCAACTGTATGGCATTCTGCAAAAGGCCAAACTATGGTGACTGCAAAAAAAAGATCAGTGGTTGCCAGGGGTTACAGGGAGGCAGGAATGAATAGGCAGAGCACAGAGGACTTTTAGGACAGAAGAACTATGAAACTGCTGGGTATGTATTATTATACATTTGTCCAAACCCACAGAATATATAGTACTAACAGTGAACCTTACAGGCTTTAGGTAAGGATGACGTATCAATGTAGCTATGGCAAGTGAAACAAATATAGCACTCTGCTGGTGAATGTTGATAATGAGGAGGCTGTGCATGTGGAGGGGCAGAGGATATATGGGAAATCTCTGTACTTTCCATTCAATTTTCCTGTGGACCCAAAACTTCTCTAAAAAAAATAAGTTCTAGAAAAAAGATTCTCAAGATATACATTCTTGCTTGATTTAAGCTCAAGAAGAGGTACACATTCAGAGGAGGTAATGCCTATACTACAAGGATTAACTACTCAAAACCACCACCTGTTCACAAGCAATTGCTTATTGAGGGTCACACACCGCGGCTAGTGACTTTACCCTGTTTTAACGAAGTAAGGGCTCACAGAGATGAGGGACTGAGGCTCACAGAGATTAAGTAATTTGTCTTCAGCCACACAGCTAATAAAGGGTAGAAACAAACAGGACATACATCCAGAAAACATAATATTGTCAAGTGATTTCCTTAAAGCATTCATATGGTCCCCAGAGAGGTAAAATTCCTTGATGTGAGAAACTGGCTTCGTAATTCATACTGGGGAAGGGAAGTAAACCTTCTATCAGTCCCTGTCATGCTTAACATACAAGACTTGATTTTAAGTTAGTCTAGAAATAAATATTAAGTTTTACACTGCAGTTATTTTCGTTGAGGAATCCAAGATTTTTTTTTTTTTTAAGATTTATTTATTTATTTGAGAGAGCGAGAATGAGAGAGAGTACATGAGAGGGGGGAGGGTCAGAGGGAGAAGCAGGCTCCTCGCTGAGCAGGGAGCCCAATGCAGGACTCGATCCCGGGACTCCAGGATCATGACCTGAGCCGAAGGCAGTTGCTTAACCAACTGAGCCACCCAGGCGCCCGAGGAATCCAAGATTTTAAATTATAATCGGCCTTGTTAATTTGGTCTTTACACTTGATACAGTCTGAATATTAAACCCACAAGTTCAACACTGTTCCTTATAGCATATTTTAAAAAAAATTCTTTTGGGGCATCTGGGTGGCTCGGTCGTTGGGATCTGCCTTCAGTTCAGGTCATGATCCCACGGTCCTGGGACTGAGCCCTACATCGGGCTCCCTGGTTGGCGGGAAGCCTGCTTCTCCCTCTCCCACTCCCCCTGCTTGTGTTCCTGCTCTCGCTATCTTTCTCTCTGTCAAACAAATAAATAAAAAATTTTTTTAATTCTTTTTAGGGAGTAATATTAAAACAATTGTATTTATAAAATGACATGTTTTAACTATAAAATAAATAATCACTCAGTAAACAAAGGACATTTATCATTGGTTGTTCAATTTAATCCTTTTTTAAAAATGTCTAGGTCAACTTTTTAAAGTACTTATTAACTTCATTCTATTTTGAGAACCATTCTTTAGAACTGATAGTTTTCCAAATACCTTAAGTCTCTGGAGAGAAAACCCATTATCAGCTTTTAACAGAGAATCTCTTAAATTTTTTCTTCTGGTTTTATTTAATGTGAATTTTCACCCCACATTGAAAATATGATCTTGGGCACCTGGGTGGCTCAGTTGGTTAAGCGACTGCCTTTGGCTCAGGTCATGATCCTGGAGTCCCAGGATCCAGTCCCACATCAGGCTCCCGGCTTAGCGGGGAGCCTGCTTCTCCCTCTGACCCTCTCCCCTCTCATGCTGTTTCTCACTCTCTCTCTCTCTAATAAATAAATAAAAATCTTTAAAAAGAAAAAAGAAAAGAGGCGCCTGGGTGGCTCAGTCGTTAAGCATCTGCCTTCGGCTCAGGTCATGATCCCAGGGTCCTGGGATCAAGCCCCGCATCGGGCACCCTGCTCCACGGGAAGCCTGCTTCTCCCTCTCCCACACCCCCTGCTTGTGTTCCTTCTCTCACTGTGTCTCTGTCAAATAAATAAAATCTTTTAAAAAAAGAAAAGAAAAGGAAAAAAAATGATCTTGTTTAAGTATTTTGGTGAATAACCTTCAAAAAGACACCGCATATTTTTTCAAAGGAACTCAGCAGACACAGGATGTGCTCCCTCTGCTGGCTTCTTTAAGTAGAAATGCAAAATACTTTTTTTTCTAATAAAATAACTAGAAAAGGGTGGCACATCCCATTATAATGTATGGGGTGGCCTTTCATCAAAGTAGATTTAGCAAAGGTCTGTGAGACCAGTATCAATGGACTTTCCCCTTTCTTAATCTGAATTATTTTCTTCTATTTTAACATCTCCATTTCTCACAACAGCCAGTGTAGAGGTAGGGAAGTTTGTAAAACTTCATACAAAGAGATGGGGGAGGGACTAGTTTATTTCATACACACTCAAAAAAATTAAATAAAAAAAACCCAAAACATTACAGCACGCAGTTTGGCAAATCTGAGTTCACACAAAAGCTGAAATTAAATGTAAAACATAACCAGTAAACTCAAATCTGCTTTAAAAAGCTGAGGAAACCAGTTTCAGTAAAAAGAACAACATTGTATTAATGCTTTTTCAGATCCCAAAGGGGATGGAAGGTTAGAAAAATCAATGCACAGTCTAGAAAATATTCTTCCATTAGGTTATATTTTTTAATTCCTAGAGTTTTCAGTGATTTGTGAAATAAAATTTATTTTCAAATACTATCTACAAGTAAGGTATTTAAACAAAAGCTTTAGCTCCGCTTGCTTAAATATCTAAGGCTATTCACTTTCATTGTTTTGCCAAGTATCTTTAGATGAATGCCATGAGAATTGTTACAGAGATGTCCTGTGATTGACTGAGGGATCCTGGAAAGGCTTCTAGGGAAAACATGAAAATCTACCCGCTTCTTGACTATCGCTAAAGTACAAGATGAAAGAACTTGCTACTCAAGGCACAGTTGCTAGTTGTGTAGTAAGTACAGTACATTACCACAGAAAACTGTGGATTGGCATGTAAAATTCAGTACAAACAGAGAAATGTGAGTAAATGGAAGGGTAAATAAATAATCCTTCCAGACAGAGCTGAATTACTGCTTTAAACTCCTGGCTGTCACCCACATGCTGTTCTAATTACCTGGTTAAAGCAGACTGCATACCATTCCCATGAGCCTCCTACAAATGACAAGCTTGGTCTCACAATGAGGTAAGGAGGGGAACACTGCAATAAATACAAGTTCCATTAACTAGATCAAACAAAGCAGCTGGTGCAATGACATCAGCTCCAGCTAGAAAAACATTTCAACTTGATTTACACTCAAAAAGGCAAAAATTTCCACCTTAAAAAAAACACGCTATATGAAGATTGGCAAAGTTGGACTGGTATTTTCTTTTCTTTTAAAAAGAAAAAATATTTATTTATTATTTATTTGAGAGCGAGAGCACGCATGTGCGTGAATGGGGGAGGGGCAAAAGGAGAGAATGTCAAGCAGACTCCACGCTGAGCACCGCTGAGCACCGCTGAGCACGGAGCTTGATGAAGGGCTCAATCTCAGGACCCTGAGATCAGGACCTGAGCAGAAAACCAAAAGTCAGATGCTTAACCAACTGTGCCACCCAGGTGCACCCTGGATTGATATTTTCTGACTTATCCCTGAATTGTGTCCCTTTTCTCATCAGAGAGTCTGTATTATATGAACTTTAGTTTCTATAAAGAGTAAACTAAAGCCAAGCTAAGTCCTTTCCTATCTTCTCATACTAGAAATAAATAACTTACTTCAAACTTAGATGTCAGGAATCTAGCTTTTGGATAAGGGTTTACCTGCAGCCATTTTGGCTAAGGCTAACTTTGTCTAAAGGTTTTAGCTAGCAGGCTTCCAGGTCTTTTCAAGAAGTTCCTCATTAGCTTTATACCAAAAGGATATATGTTTTTGCAAACAAAGTAACTATAAACAGGTTTTGTATTCCCATTTTGAGCAGACAACCAAGGCCTGGGTCTCACACATAGTAACATGAGCTCTACACAGTAAATTCAGTCACAAAACCAGGTCTGATCTTTCTAGTTCCCAGATTTGAATAAATAATAATAAATCAATTCGGAACACATCTTCACACAAAAATCAAATGCTGGTTATAAGCAACAAAGTTTGCTAGGCTCTAGGTAAGATAAAACACGACTCCTACTTTGCAGGTACATTTGAGCTGAACAAAGTCCATGAACTCCTGGTCACCATTCTCCTCCAGAGTTATTAGACAAGAAACCTCTCTCAGTTGCCTTTAATTCCAGCTTTTAAAAAAGATGCAGGGTATTTATCAAATACCTTTTGAAATCAATCCAGACTTCTGCCTTCCCCACTAGTTTCTCAGTACATTTTAAAGGAGATGGATGCTCAAGAGTTTCGTTCTTTTGAGGTCCGTGTCTCCCTCTAACTTGCTCTGTCACTTACGGCCCTTCCTATCATACCTTCACAACCACGGAGCATAGTCCAAATGGCATTAACTGTCTCAAAGACTTCGACAAAGATATTCTCCACAAGGTTATTTCTACTGGTGAAACTCTCAAATAGTTAATACACTCACTGAAAAAATGATTAAAGTACAGCATGTCCACGTAGCCTGGATTATTAGGCCACCATTAACATTTCCAAAGATTATTTTCTTTTCATATTGATATATCATAATGATATGTTGAATATATTATAATATGATCTACAACAGAATTATTAACATTATCATATTAACATGGATAAATGTTCATGATAGGTCATAACCAAAAATGCACTATACAAAACTAAGGAGAATTCCAGTTTTGTAAAAAATCATATATATAACAAAGGAGATACATTAAAATGTATTAAAATGTCTCGGGAGAAACTCTTTTGGGCAATTAACTGTTAGGTGAATTAGCCAACAACTTTCTGAGGTAATTAAAATTAGCTTCATTTACAGTTAGAGAAACCAAGGCTCGTGGAGGTTAGGAAATTTGCTCAGTCACAGAGCTAGAAAGTGGCACAGCTGGGGTACAAGTACTCATCACGTCTATCGGACTCCAAAGCCTGAGCACTTACTCTATGCACCAAGAAAAAATGTCAGAACTGAGAAAGGTTTGCAACTAGGCTTTGAACTGAGAACAGGACTGAACATGCTAAGGGGAGCCTGTCATTTCCAAAAAGGCAAGTAAGAAAAGGTAGGGCTGAGCATAGTGGGGTCACTAAATATAAATTTAGGTTTGAGGCATAAAACACAGATCCACTGAAGAGCAGAAGAATAGTACTTAAGGAAGATGAAAGATGAACCTGAAACTACAAGCACTGAGGTACCCAGTCAGGCAGTGAATAAAAGCTGCAGTAAAATCCAAGTATAGGATTACAGAGTAACTATGTGTCACTTTAAGGAAAAAGGGCACAAACAAGGAATCTAACAGGTGGTGGCACCAAGACTGGAGAAGAAACAAAAACATTACATAGTGAAAAAAGCAGCAACTTGGATAGAGAAAGGCCTGGGTTCTATCCTGGTTATATATCCTTAAGGGAGACAGCTTTCTTCTTTGGTTCTATTCTTAATCTATTGCATTCTTATTCAAATTATTATTTTTACCTTATCTTAGATACTACTAGAACCTTAGCAGGTTTTTATCGCATTTATTGCCCTTCTTCCTTTATATTATTGTTGTCATCCATTTTGGTTCAACATCTATTTTAAACTCTAGATGACACCAGAATTGTTCATTTTCCATAGTCACTTTTCACTTAAATTTAATTTTAGCCATTCTAACTGGTGTGAGGTGGTATCTCATGGAGGTTTTGATTTGTATTTCCCTGATGTCAAGTGATGTTGAGCACTTTTTCATGTGTCTGTTGGCCATTTGAATGTCTGTTTGTGTCTTCTGCCCATTTCTTGATTGGATTATTTGTTCTTTGGGTGTTGAGTTTGATAAGTTCTTCATAGATTTTGGATACTAGCCCTTAATCTGATATGTCATTTGCAAATACCTTCTCCCATTCTGTCAGCTGTCCTGGTTTTGCTGACTGTTTCCTTTGCTGTGCAAAAGCTTTTTATCTTGATGAAGTCCCAAGAGTTCATTTTTGCCCTTGCTTCCCTTGCCTTTGGCGATGTGTCGAGGAAGAAGTTGTTGCAGCTGAGGTCCAAGAGGTAGCTGCCTGTGTTCTCAAGGATTTTGATGGATTGAGGTCGAAGAGGTAGCTGTCTGTTTTCTCCTCAAGGCTTTTGATGGATTCCTGTCTCACATTTAGGTCTTTCATCCATTTTGAGTCTATTTTTGTGTGTGCTGTAAGGAAATGGTCCAGCTTCATTCTTCTGCATGTGGCTGTCCAATTTTCCCAGCACCATTTGTTGAAGAGACTGTCTTTTTTTTCCATTGGATGTTCTTTCCTGCTTTGTCAAAGATTAGTTGACCATAGAGTTGAGGGTCCATTTCTGGGCTCTCTATTCTGTTCCATTGATCTGTGTGTCTGTTTTTGTGCCAGTACCATACTGTCTTGATGATGACAGCTTTGTAATAGAGCTTGAAGTCTGGGATTGTGATGCCACCAGCTTTGGTTTTCTTTTTCAACATTCCTTTGGCTATTCAGGGTCTTTTCTAGTTCCATACAAATTTTAGGATTATTTGTTATTTCTTTGAAAAAGTTGATGGTATTTTGATGGGGATTGCATTAAATGTGTAGATTGCTCTAGGCAGCACAGACATTTTCACAATATTTGTTCTTCCAATCCATGAGCATGGAACGTTTTCCATTTCTTTGTGTCTTCCTCAGTTTCTTTCATGAGTATTCTATAGTTTTCTGAGTACAGATTCTTTGCCTCTTTGGTTAGATTTATTCCTAGGTATGGTTTGGGGGCAACCGTAAATGGGATCAACTCCTCAATTCCTCGTTCTGTCTTGGTGGTGGTGTATAGAAATGCCACTGATTTCTGTGGATTGATTTTATATATCCTGCCACTTTACTGAAGTCCTGTTATGAGTTCTAGCAGTTTTGGGGTGGAGTCTTTTGGGTTTTCCACATAAAGTATCATATCATCTGCAAAGAGTGAGAGTTTGACTTCTTCTTTGCTGATTCGGATGCCTTTTATTTCTTTTTGTTGTCTGATTGCTAAGGCTATGACTTCTAGTACTATGTTAATAGTAGTGGTGATAGTGGACATCCCTGCCGTGTTCATGACCTTAAGGTGGCATTTCCCCTGCTCTTGCCTGAAGGTTTTCTTTTCTCTTTTTCTTTAAGTATTTCTTTTAATGCAGATACGTGGGTGACAGACTCTCTTGATTTTTGTTTTCATGGAAATGTGTTCTCACTTTTATTTTTGAAGGATATTTTCCCTGTGTTTGAATTATAATCTGACAACTGTTTTCTTACAGACTTTCTAAAGATGCCATCCCATTGCCTTCTGAATTTCATTATTTCTGTTGGTCTTCGTGTTGCTTCTTTTAATGAAATGTGTCCTTTTCCCTGAATACTTTCACTTTTAGTTTTACTGCAGTTGTCACCCAATCTCTGTGCTGCGCAGAATCAGTTTTACTATGATAAGCACTGTTGTGGTGTCTCTGTATTCAACGTTCTCATGATAGAGCTAAATAGAAATTACACAGATTGGAATACAATTGAAAATAAAGCACAAAAAATAAATAACGGAGGATCTAAGGGCAGTTGAATAAATAGTCTATGTGTAATTCTAATACTAGAAGAATAAGAGAAAATGAGGCAAAGATATTTGAAAAAATCACGGCTGAAAATTTTCCAAAATGACTAACACCAAATCCCAGTACGAGAAGCTCTGAAAATATGAAGATAATCCACCACCACCACCACCACCACCACCACACACCCTAGGCATACCCTATTCAAGGTGCTGAAAACCTAGAATAAAGAAAAAATCTTGAAGACAGTTAAAGGGAAAAAGACCTGCTGAAGAGTGAGGTAAGAATTACAGCAGACCTTCACATCTGAAACTTTGAAAGCCAGGAGAAAACAGAGCAACCAAAAGTGCTGAAAAGAGAAAACAAATGGTCAACCCAGAATTTTATACCCACAGAAAACAATATTTTGACCCCAACTTTATAAATAAAAGCTATAATGAATGTCCTTATACCAAAATCTTTATAAAAATCTGATTATTTTTTCACAATATATTACTTAGAAGGAATTACTAGGTAAACAGCTATATTTTTTAATGATTTTGAAAACCATCACTTCTTAGAAAGACAGAGAAGTACAAATTCTTATAAATACTACATGATTGCAAAATCAAGCCCACCAATTCAATAGTGATTAATGTTACCTAACTTCTTTTAGTATTAGGGATATTGAATTTTTTTTCTTAAATTACGCAAATTGCATGTTTTTTAAGTTTCATATTTATATTCCTACCCAGGTTTTCTGTTGAACTTTTGTCTTATTTTAATTAGAGAGAGCTTATTATACATTAACAAGAGTAAACCTTTGCCATATATGTCGCTAATACTTATAATTTGACATTTACTCTTCAAATATTTTTATGGTAGGAGTTTCTCTTCAAGCATTCACAACAGTTTATGTTGTCAAATTCTTCAGTCTTTTTATTAGTTTCTTTTTTTGGTAATGAATTTAGAACAGTTTTTCTCATGGAAGGTTAGAAAACCAGTTCCTTACATTTTCCTCTACCTTTTAAAAAAATGAGGTATAAACTGACATGCAACATTATATTAGTTCCAGTTGTACAACATAAAGAATATGTGTATATATTGTGAAAAGCTCACCATAGTAAGTCTAGTTAACATGTCACCATACATAGTTATAGAAGAATTATTTCCTTGTGATGAGGACTTCTAAGACCTACTCTCTTATCAACTTTCAAATATGCAATACAGTGTTAACTATTGTCATCATGCTATACATTATATCCCCATAACTTACTTACAACTGGAGTTTGCACCTTTTTTGACCTTGTTCACTCATTTCACCTAACCCTCACCCCAGCCTCTGACAACCACCAATCTGGTTTCTTTCATCTATCACCTTGTCTTATTTGTTTGTTTTTAACATTCTAAATTTAAGTAAGATCATATGATATTTGACTTTCTCTATCTCACTTATTTCACTTAGCAATAATACCCTCAAGGTCCAACCATATTGTTGCAAATGGAGACATTCATTCTTTTCTCTGGCTGAATAACATCCCATTGTGTATAATATTCCACTCTATATACATATAAACCACATTTTCTTCATCTACTGATGAACACTTAGGTTGTTTCCTTATCTTGGATATTGTAAATAATGCTGCAATAAACGTGGGGGTGCAGATATCTTATATGTAAAATATATTTTTAAAATACGTGTAATTTAAAATATTTAAATATATTTTAAAATTTAAGAATGAACGAAGACCTTCTCATATATATACACACACAAAATGTTAAAGACTTATTGTCAGTAGACCTATATGACAAAAAATGTTAAAGCAAGCTCTGAAGGCAGAAAGAATTTGATACCAGCTAGAAACATGATTCTACACAAAGGAATGAACACTAAATACAGAATTTAAGGTAAATACAAACTTAATGTTTTCCTTATTTGCATTTGTTCTAATAGGTGACTGCTTAAAGCAAAAACAGTAGCAAAGTATTATGTGTTTACAGCCTATGTACAAGTAAAAGATATGACAATTCATCCTCCTATCGGAAATGTGTAAGGATTCTTGTCAGCTGTATATCCTCGCCAACACTTATTACTTTCTTTGTACTTCCTTGGTGATTAGAAGTTATGTTTCATATGTTTATTGACCAGTTGAATATCCCCTTTTGTAAAGTGTCCAGCATTTTTTTTTTTAAAGATTTTATTTATTTATCTGAGAGAGAGAATGAGAGAGCTTGAGATGGGGGAGGGTCAGAGGGAGCAGCAGACTCCCCGCTGAGCAGGGAGCCCGATGCGGGACTCGATCCCGGGACTCCAGGATCCTGACCTGAGCCGAAGGCAGTTGCTTAACCAACTGAGCCACCCAGGTGCCCTAAAGTGTCCAGCATTTGCCTATTTACCTAAAAGGCTGTATTTTTTAGGGGTGGGGGTAATTTTATTTGAGAGAGAGAAAGCACACGTGCATGCATGCAGGAGCTGCGGGAGGGGCTGAGGGATAAGCAGACTGGACTGAGCACAGAGCCCAACGTGGGGTTCAATCCCAGGACCCCAAGATCATGACCTGAGCCAAAGTCAGATGCTTAACCGAATGACCAACTCAGGCACCCCAAGTAATAAGTAGATATTCTTTATGTAAACAAGATATGAGTCCTTACTTTAGTCACTGCTGGAGAGATTACAACCAATGATAACCATAGTGCTGTACTGTTTCAGAGGTATTAGAGCCAAATGAATACTTTAAGAATAAGGTAAGAAATCACAAGGAAGACATTTTATTACAGTCACGTATTTAAAGTGTTTTACTTGTTGATATTTAGTAACAAAGAAACTGGTTAAAGTAGAAGTAAAAGCAAAAGGTAAAGTCAGAAGTCCTACCCTTCCTGAGACCCAGAGGCTAAAAATCTATACAGTTTATAGGATTGTCAGGCTGGAAAACCTTAGGTCAGGAGTCAGAAAGAGGGCCACCCACCTGCAATAGTTTGTGGATTTACCTTGATGGAAACATTACAAAAAATAGTTTTAAAAACTGTTCTGTTTAGGGGCACCGGGGTGGCTCAGTCAGTTAAGCATCCAACTCTTGGTTTCGGCTCAGGTCATGATCTCAGTGTTGTGAGACTGATCCCTGCATCAGGCTCCACACTCAGTGGGGAGTCTGCTTGAGATTCCCTCCCTCTCTCCCTCTTCCCCTCTCTCCATTTGCACTCTCTCTCTCTCTAATAATTAAAAAAAAAAAAAACACCTGTACTGTTTAAAGAAGATGAGTAAAAAGGCCTAATAGAACCTTAATGGCTTCTTCTATAAACCCTAATTTTCTCAAGGAAGGAATTCAGATAAAACTGAAACAGCTAGGCAGGCCCAAGATGGAAGATCTGGATCCTACTAACTTCCCAGTTCCTCTACTGGCTATTAAGTAAGGGTTCATCAAGATGGTCAAGAGAAACAGATACATCTGTGATGAGAGTCAAGGTCAACTTCATTGAAAACACACCTAATCAGAGGTCATTAAAACAATTCCTTACTAGCAGAAGACAGAAGCTTGATTTAGCGTGGGCTATTCTGCTCCATCCTTTCTTCATAGAGAAAAGAAAAAGCCAAGTCACCTAGTTATGTTGTATAATAGAATTCTGCATGGAATACATGAAGTCTATCCATGATAAACCAGAAAGTCAGGCCAAGATCCCACAGCACCACTCCAAGGCAAGGTAAAAAGCTACAACTTGGAATCTACTCATCAGTACATTAACTTTGACCTTATTTTTATGTTGTTGCCATACTGTTGAGAGGTAAGTAGATTCTTTACTACCATAGTACCTTAGGTGAGACACCCTTTACTTGCAATGGGACATCACCTTCTAAACTTAAACAGATCTGCAGTTGTCTGAAGAAACTGATTTGGAAAAAGGACACCTTGACCAGAAAATAAATACAAGCATGGTATATAGACTACTGTACATTCAAATTGTAGTTTATTAAGGCTACCCAGAGACGAAGTTTTGTTTGTTTTTTTTTTTTAAAGATAAAGTAGAAGTTTTTTTTTTTTTTTAATTCTAAGACAGTACAGAAAATCTGGTATAATATTTACCTAAAACTCTCTTAATATACCACACAGACATTTAGGTCCTACAAACCCTACCCAAAATTTATAATGGAGGCTACAGACCTACGTTTTCTTATTCACACACATTGTTATCTGGCAAAAGTATGCTATATTACTTGTTGATATTTACTAAGAGGCACAAACTACAGAACAGAGAAAAGGAAAGAAAGATTCAGCCTGTTCTTGGGCTTAATGGTATTTCTGGGATATTGGATAAAAGGAGGCTTTTACAGACCTCTACAAAATAAGGACCTAAAGAAAATCTCCAAACACTCTGATAGCAAATGTACCCGTCTAAATGGTGTGACAACTTGGGGAGAGCAAACCATGCCCTGGGGAATGTTCCTTAACCACTTTTAAGCCTGAAAAGCAGTGTCTTCCCAGACCCTGCCAGAAGAGGCCTGCATGAATTACAGAGAAAACACAAGTAAGGCTCCACTGGCCAGCACAGCACTGATGATATCAGATGTGCTCCTATCTGGCCTGTGGCTGAGGTCTGGGCTCCCGGAGATGTTCTGCTGAGTCAGGCTCCTACTCAGTCTCCTACTAAGATATCCAGATTGGTTTCAAAGCCTCTGCTGAGAACATCAGCCTTTTGTACAAATATTAATATTTTATATCTACCAAGGCAGCCAGCCGTGAAGAACAGTTTTTCCTCAAAATTTTGCTTTGATCCCTTGCTACTCTCCCCAAGCTACTGAAAGCTAGATAAGTTACACACACACACACCGCTGGGTTTTTCAGCCTTAGTACATTCATTAACATTTTATAGACTTAATTCCAAGGCAGCTAAACAATATATTCTATTAAAAATGCTCTATTAAAAAAAAGAGGTACCTTTAGGAGGGCAAGCTGCTGCCTAAAATATACTTATAAAAGGAAAAGTTAACCTTGAAAAAAGGTTCTTTTGATAAGAACCTTAAAGATTCCATGAAAATTCAGCATGGGGTTACTGAATAAGGACTGAGTGAGCACCGACTATTTGTAAACAATGAAGTATTTTAAAGGCTTGCTGAATTTATATTCAGGAGGAATACTTTAAAGGCAGGAGGTAAAAGGCCATGGAAGAAAATCACTATAATCTACACTCTTAACTATCCCTTATTTTGAGAAATTAACAAATGTTTGTATCCACATAACACCATTTTGCAGGACGTGTGGGTGGCTCAGTCGTTAAGTGTCTGCCTTCGGCTCAGGTCGTGATCCCAGGGTCCTGCGATCAAGCCCCATGTTGGGCTCCCTGCTCGGCAGGAGGCCTGCTTCTCCCTCTCCCACTCCCCCTGCTTGTGTTCCCTCTCTTGCTGTCTCTCTGTCAAATAAATAAATAAAATCTTAAAAAAAAAAAAAAAACCACCATTTTGCTTGTGCTCACTATTCATTATCCATCACTAGAGCCCATGTCCTTAGAGCCCTGAAGGCTCTTGAAGGTCTCCCTTCCTGGACTGGGTACTAAGGGAAATATGTATGAAATGGGATAGGAATTCCCTTAGTTCCAAAGGTAGGAAGTTAGTAACACCACTCCTTATTTAATAAACATTAATCAATACAAAAACTTGGACTTGGAATTTCATCCAGAAGAGAGAAAACTAGCTAATGTGTAGGAAAAACAAACTAAATTTGCTTTCCAAATACAGCACCTATACCTTGAAAGCAATGTCTCATTTTATACTACACACACACACATATAAATAATCAGGTTATTTTATTAAATTATAAAAAGCCGTAATATCTACCACACATTGTAGAGAGAAGATGTCCACTGTCAGATTTTAAAAGCATTTTAAGCTCATCTAAAGAGATGCTACAATAGGGCGCCTGGGTGGCTCAGTCGTTAAGTGTCTGCCTTCAGCTCAGGTCATGACCTCAGGGTCCTGGGATCAAGCCCCACATCAGGGTCCTGGGATCAAGCCCCACATCGGGCTCCCTGCTCGGCAGGAGGCCTGCTTCTCCCTCTCCCACTCCCCCTGCTTGTGTTCCTGCTCTCGCTGTCTCTCTTTGTCAAATAAATAAATAAAATCTTTAAAAAAAAAAAAAAGAGAGAGAGATGCTACAATAATACAAATAATAAATGCTTACACAATCCAAAATGTGGCACAGAACTTCATGGCTGAGCAAGCATACTCTGAGTCCTTATACTGTTATGAAGCATTTCCTAATGCCATCTGTGGGTAACAAAGCCCTGATCACAGTGCTAAAACAGGGTGCAAAAGAAGCTATTCTAGGATTTGGGACTGGAGAAGTAGGATTCATAAAGAAAAGTTATAAAAACAATGTATCAAGTATAAAATGATCCAGTATAAATTGGATATATGAATGTTTAGGGGAAGAAATTTCCTTAAGAACAGGATTTTGAAGTGGGGATCTGGAAAAGGTGCTGACAATAACTTATAATTTAAGTAATAGGTTGTTTCTTTTGTAATAGCTATATTGAGATAAAATTCACATACTATACAATATATTAAAGCATACAATCCAATGGCTTAAAGTATATTCACAGACTTGTGCAACCATCACAACCAATTTCACAACATTTTCATTGCCCCAAAACGAAACTCTGTACCAATTAGCAGTGACCGCCCCCCCCCAATTCCCTCCAACCTTCCTAGGCAACCACCAATCTATTTTCTATTTCTTTAGATTTGCCTATGCCAGATATTTCAGAAAAATAGACTCATACAATATACAGTCTACTGTGACTAACTTCTTTCATGTACCATAATGTTTTCAAAGTTCATTAACATCATAGCATGAATCAGGACTTCCTTGCTTTTTAGGGCTCAATAAATATTCTTTCTAGGGGTGAGACGGGCCAGGCACGGTGGCGCACGTCTGTAGTCCCAGCTACTCGGGAGGCTGAGGCAGGAGGATCGCTTGAGCCCAGGAGTTCTGGGCTGTAGTGCGCTATGCCGATCGGGTGTCCACACTAAGTTCAGCATCAATATGGTGACCTCCCGGGAGCGGGGGACCACCAGGTTGCCTAAGGAGGGGTGAACCAGCCCAGGTCGGAAACGGAGCAGGTCAAAACTCCCGTGCTGATCTGTAGGGGTGAGACAGGCTAAAAGATGAATAAGCAACTTATTTGTCAGACTCCTCTTTTTTTTGAGAGAGAGAGAGAGAGAGAGCACATGCATGCACAAGTTGGAGGGGGAAGGGGCAAAGAGAGAGGGAGAGAGAGAATTTTAAGTAGGCATCCAAGCCCAGCCTGGAGCCCAATGTGGGGCTTGATCTCATGACCCTGAGAGATCATGACCTGAGCCGAAATCAAGAGTCAGATACTTAACTGACTGGCCACCCAGGCACCCCTGTCAGACTCTTCTTCTCTTTAAAGGCTAATGTTCTATAGTCATGAATATCACAAATCCAGCATAATTAAATATTTCGTAAGAATAAAATAGACAAAAAACAATGTGTTCCCAAGAGTGATGCAATGATATTTGCATATATACTTTTAATAATCTCACTGTAATATTAATGTTTAAAATTTTTAAAATATTCAGAGAAGTTCTCTCAGTCATTTGATGTGTATGATATGCCCTTTTTTCTTCTTTGACTTGGATATTTGGCTACTAAAAAGGGGAAGAAAATAAATCACCAGTTCTAATTATGAAGTGAAAGCATCCTAAGTAATGAAAAATGTACTGATAAGACCAAAGGAAGATCTCTACTTCTCTTAGTAATGTCTACTCCTAAAAGTATGTGACTTATGAATTCTTGGGAGGGAAAAACTTTTTTATTTAAGATGTCATGTTAAATAAACCCCTGAGTTAGAAAATGAAATTTATTTCTATAGCAAAAGAATGTAATATGTAGGTCTGGTATTAAAATGTACTAAACTCTGAAATCGGAGAAGAGGATCTCTCAATTCTGTGACATGTGAACAAATACCAGATACATTAAACCAAAGAATAATAAATATTCATGAAATAATATTTTTATGGAGGTGAAACTGACAGAAAACGAACCATTTTAAAGTGAACAATTCAGTAGCATTTAGTACATTATGTTGTTTGACCACCACCTCTATTCAGTTACAAACCATTTTCATCATGTCCTATTAAGTTGTTGCTCCCTAATCTCCCTCCCTACTTCCTCCTGGTAACCACCAATCTTGAGTCCTGTCTTTATACAATATGTGATCTCTAATGTCTGGTTTCTTTCACTTGGCATAAATGTTTTTGAGGTTCATCCACATTGTAGCATGCATCTGTACCTGGCTTCTTTCTATGGCTGAATAATATTTCACTGTATGGATATAACCACAGTTTATCCACTTATCCAGTGGTAAGAGAAGTGGGCAGTTTCCACCTTTTGGCTATTGCAAATAGTGCTACCATGAAGATGAATGTACATGTATTTGTTTGAATACCTGTTTTCAGTTCTCTGGGGTGTATATATCTAGTAGTAGAACTGCTGGACTGAATAAAGGAATACTGAATACAAACAGTGATTTCTACAATTGGCCAATATCATAATCTGATTATTTCCTAATCACTTTAAACACTGATAGACAGTATTAGAGACCAAACTGAATAAGCAAGTAGAAATACCACTTAAATTACTTGAAATCTTTTTTTTAAAGCTATTCTTTCCTTGAATCATTTCTGATTTTTCCAGACAAGTAATGACATTTTTCTTGCGGGTGTTATGAAACTGCTCTTACATTTGGATATTTTCCTCTTGCCAAAATGAAATGCTTCCTCCTTGCCTATGCCAAAAAGTCAGATTATATGCAGCTTAGAGACAGCACACTCTGGATTCTTCTTCAGAAGAATTAACTTTCGATTCTTCTTTTTAAATACAAAAACTTCCACTCTGATATTATTAAAATGTTTCAATTGTTAGCAATAATACCTTAATCAGACAAACTAATGTTCAATGAAAAGGGGATTGTCTACCTTAAAATGCATTTTATACACACATGTATAGCTCCTTCTCTGGAGAGGTTTTCTGAATACAAACTATCAGAAAGATGAAATCTTCCTCAATTCAGTGTTTGGCTAGCTCACCTCTGAAAAGCCCCTTCTAGCCTTATAGATTTGTTAGATTATTACCCAAACACTTTTTCCCCTAGTAAATTACAAACTGAAAAACTCGAGAAGGGTAATACATTCAGGTAGCAAATTTTATTTTACTTATTTGCAAGGGAGATGCAGATTCTTTGTCTTTAAAGCTAGCTCCCTCCACATATACCTGCTCCCTAAGTTTACAAGGAAATAAACAAGGCCAACAAAGAGTCATTGAGTTAGTTAGTGGCAGGACTGTACTAGAACCCTGATCTCCTGAATTCCAGTCTTAGGCTGTTCCAACATAATTTGTAAGATAAATTACAACATAACTGTAAGATCAAAAGAATGATATCCCTTGCCAAATATTCTGAGCCAGTAAAAATTATACAGTTCACTTACCTGTTCTTAGATAATTTCTAACCAAATGGCAGAGGCACAGAAAAGCACACTGGCTAAAGGGTTAAGGGCTCTGACAAATTTAGTCTGAACGTCAGCCTTAATACTTAAGAAATGTGTGACCTGACCAAGACACATTAGAATTCTCTGGGCCTATGTCCTCAAAAAAAAAAAAAAAAGGAAAGGGAAGATGTTTTATTGTAAGTATTAAATCAGAGAACTTCATAAACTTAGTATAGTGCCTGGAACACAGCAAACTCTTTAATAAATGGTTGTTGTTGTTATTAAGAGCTGCAAAACAGGGGCACCTGGGTGGCTCAGTCATTAAGCCGTCTGCCTTCGGTTCAGGTCATGGTCCCAGGGTCCTGGGACTGAGCCCCACATCAGGCTCCCTGTTCAGCGGGGAGCCTGCTTCTCCCTCTCCCACTCCCCCTGCTTGTATTCCTGTGTCTCTCTCTGTCAAATAAATAAAATAGTTTAAAAAAAAAAAAGAGCTGCAAAACAAAGAGCTAACCTATTCCTGTTACAGAGATTAGGTAGAAATAACTCCATTTATAAATAGCATCTCCAGGAAGATGCAGAAACAGCACCAAACAACATGGCACTATAATGACTGCTGATAAAATAAAAGGCATTTCTTTCTTTCTCTTTTCTAACCTTCTTGCCTACTTTGAACAAAGGGAAAAACATAGTAGATGCTGATTTTAGAAAAGAAGGCTGTGGTTTATAGCAGAGCTTCTCAAAGGTTAATGTACATTCAAATAACTTGGAGGTCTTTGTTAAAAGGCAGATTCTGATTTAGTGTTTGGTAGGTCCAGGGCAGGGCCTGAGATCCAGGTGATGAGGAAGCTGCTAGTTTGGAGATCATATTTTGAATACCAAGGGTTTACAGGATACCACATTCAAACAACAACAACAACAACAACAACAACAAAAACCTAACTGTGGTCCTGACACCAGATACCTGATTTCCAAATCATAAGACTAAATGGTGTTGACACCATTTTAAGTTTGCTATGATCTACAGATCTGTACTGATAGTTAAGCACGGATAGTTTCTTGAATACTCATCTAAGCCAGTCTTTCTCTTCCAGGAAACATACTACTCACAATGATCCTGGTGCCGCTCTCTCCACCTCACACTGAATGTCTCAAAAACAGAGGCACTTGCCACTGAAGGAAGAAGCACCCTTCTGAATCACAATCTAAAGTTTTAACTCAAGTTTACTTTTAATGATACACGCATGGGTAAAGAGGAAAGGTATTACACCTCTACCACCACTAATTTTTCACCTACTCACCTTTAGACATCTGCCCCCAAGAGGACAATTCATAATACCACAACTTATCCAGGGAAAAGGGAAGAAGAAAACTGCATCACCAATAGGAAGGCACAAGTGAGAACTTTTAAATTTATATAAGGAAAAGTGTTTTCTTCTAACTCTTCCTCTTTCTAGGTTCTACCCTACTTTCTGCCGTCAATGAAAAATTCTGGTCCTTGGGGCTACACTTGAAATTTAAAGCTTCCTTGGTTTTACCAAGGGAGGAAGAGCTAGGGAACCAGTAATTCCTATAAAGATAAGCATATATGACTATGAAAAGCATGGTCCCTCCTCCTTCCCCGGTCACCTCTCTCACCTCCACCTTTTAAAAAAGGGCACAGTAGCAGACTTAATGCTCACTGGCTTTCACAGACAAATCATTAATCTTCTCCACATTACTTATCACCACAGCTAGGATAATGTTTGCTCTAATCTAACAGATTTTCATTTCAAAACCAATTGTAAAGCTCAGCAGGGTGCTATATACAACTTTAATGAGAGCTTCTTACCCAAGACTCCTCCAATATGTGCTTGTTCAGAACTGTTGAATTTTACTGGTGGAGGTTGCTGAATGAAGCAAGAGAAAGGTTAACCAAGAAACAGAATTTTAAAACTGAAACTCATTTTCTCATCTTTTTTATTAAGTAAAAAACACTAATAAATTGGACCAAACTGACGACAGGATTTATGTGTACCTTCTGTGATACCTAAGGCAGCTCTATGTAACTCTTTTATGAACCCTTCTACATAGCATCCTGTAGCTCCCTACAATTAATGCAGAACAAGGGAGTAGCTCTGTAAACCCGCTGACAGCTATTTAATGGGAGAGGTGGAAAGTAGTGGATGGATCCTGGCAGTGTGCTTAATGGATTCACAAACACCACAGTCATCAGCCTGAAGTGATTCTGGCAGAAAATTAACTTAGAGATACAAAACTCATTTGGTGAGAAGACCCACAGCAATCTGGACAATATCAGACTGTAGAATGGGGAAAGGGGTAAAGGAAGAAGATTTTTTCTAAACTCCTCTTAGGAAAGAAACATAAAAAATTTTTTTCACATGCTACTTTGTGGCTTCCTCGCTTTAACATACAAGCCTGCAATTACTTCCTCTCTAGAAAGCAAATGCTACTAATTATAAATGATGCAATGGGCAGAATACAGCAGAGATTTGTTTGTTAATATCAAAGTGTTACTAAAGCATAGTATTTTATGAGATAATCTGAAATGTTACCATCATCAACAGATTCTACCTTTCTAATTTTTCTCCCAGCACTGTGACATTCAGGTCAAAAAAGGGAAGAAAACTAGCATGTGTCACATTATAAACTGTGACACGCTGCTCTAAGGATATTATACATTATCTTCCAGTTTTCATAATTACCCTGGAGATAGGTACAATTATCCTTATTTTACATATGAGAAAACAGACTTAGATACATTAATCTGCTCACTTCACAGAACAGTTTGGTAATGGAGCTATGATTTGACCATAAGTTTCTCTGGATCTACAGTCTATGCTATACAGGCCGTCCTACAATTAAACAGCAAAAGCTAAGATGAGAAAACCAAAGACGGTATTTTGATATTAATGTTCGAGATATCTTGTACTGACAAGAATAAGCCTATTTAAACATAAAATCCAAACCATGAAAATACTGGAAGAAAAAAATAATTTTTGTTTTTAATTTCAGAGAAGGGACAGCCTTTCAGTCTGACACAAAACTCAGAAGCTGTAAAAGTAAAATACTCAGAATAAAAACTTTCTGCAATTTCAACAAATGCCATAAATGGTCAAACAAAAAAAAATTGCACATAGTACAGAAAAAGGACTCATTTCCTTAAGAGGGTTCCCACAAATAAAAGAAAATGACAGCCTAATAGAAAAACAGACAAAGGATATAAACACGTAATTCACAGGAAAGAAATTTGAGTCACTCTTCAAACACACAGAAAATATTCAACTTCAGAATACACGAACTAAGACAAAATAAAGTCACCATTTAAAAAAATCTCTTAGACTGGCGAAGATCAAAAAGTTTGTTCTCTGCTGACAGAAGAGTGGACTAAATGATACTCAAACGCTGCTAGTGCAAGTATCAATTGTTGCAACTTCTATGGAGAGCAATTTGGCAATATCAAAATTAAATGTGCACATACCCTTTGACCAACCAGTTCTACTAGTTCATTTTACAGCTATAATCTTGCATGTGCAAAGTGCCCAATGTACAATGATAATAACTGCAACATTGTTTTAGTAAAAGCAACGGGGAAGGAGGTTAAGTATCCAACAGTAAGAAACTGGTTAAATAAATTACAGTATAATATAAAACTATGCTACTGTAAAAAAAGAATGAGTCAACTTCAACTCTATTTGTACTGATATGAAATGACCTCTAGAACATAATGAATGGAAACAACAAGGGCCAGTAGAATGTGTAAACACGAAAATCAAAATAAGTATACATAAAGGGAGGCAAACTGTAGATGGGGGTCCAGAGCAGACTTTCTTTTTGTGATGTACCCTTTTTTACCTTTTGAAAATTTTGCAGAACATGTCTGTACTTCCTGTTCAAAAAATAGTGTTTACATTTAAAAAATAAGCATATGCTTTGAAAAGATAGTGAAAAAGGAAAAACATATTATTTGAGACACCTTAATTTATTATATGCTACAATATGCAAATTTTACTTCCAGCTTTACTGAGATATAATTGACATATAACACTGTGTAAGTTTAAGGTGTCCAACTTACTGGTTTGATACACTTATATACTGCAAAATGATTACCACTATAGCATTAGCTAATACCTTCATCTTGTCACATAATTAACATTTCCTTTTTGTGGCAAGAATTTTTTTTTTTTTAGTTTTTTTTTAATTAATTTATTTTTTTTTGATGTAGTGTTCCATGATTCATTGTTTGTGCATAACACCCAGTGCTCCATTCAATACGTGCCCTCTTTAATACCCATCACCAGGCTAACCCATACCCCCAACCCCCTCCCCTCTAGAACCCTCAGTTTGTTTCTCAGAGTCCACAGTCTCTCATGGCTCGTCTCCCCCTCCAATGTCCCCCCCTTCATTTTTCCCTTCCTATCTTTTTTTTTTTAACATATAATGTATTACTTGTTTCAGAGGTACAGTTCTGTGATTCATCAGTCTTACACAATTCACAGCGCTCACCATTGCACATACCCTCCCCAATGTCTATCACCCAGTTGTGGCAAGAATTTTTAAGATGTACTCTCTTAGCTACACTTAAGTATATAATACAGTATTATGAGATTTAATCACCGTGCTGTACATTAGATCCCCAGAACTTATTCATCTTATAACTGGAAATTTTTACCCTTTGACCAGTATCTCCCCATTTCCCCCACACTCTAGTCTCTAGTAACTTACCACCCTATTCCGTGTCTCTGATATCACATATAAGTGATATCATACACTATGTCTTTCTCTTATTTCACTTAGCAAGATGCAACATTTTAAAATTTTTTGTATTTTATTTCAAAATGCAAACAACTAAAATGTTTTCTTCATTTACTCATGAGGAGATATTAAAGGACTAAGTGATGTCTTTCACAATGAAGATTATGGATGACAAGGCTAAGAATCACCTTACAAACTACGCTTTAATTATTTAGGAGATAGATTACAAGTGACATTACCTAACCCATCTTATTTTGAAAGCCACATATAAACATGGTAAATTCATATTCTATTAAGATAACTGGCTCTTCAGCTATGATAGTCCACACCAAGAACTTTAAAAAATTCTATGAAAGATGGGGATAGGAGGGTTTTCCTAGTTTCCAGGAAACTAGGAAAAATACACTTTTGAAAATAAAGGGATAGAGACCTGGAGTAAGGGGGACAAAAAACTCAAAACGAGGGATCCAAGAATGACATGAATATTACTTTCTGTCATTTGAGGAAATATACTCAGGTAACACCTATTTCCATAAAGAAACAGCACAGATTGGGAAAAAAAAAACAAAAAACAGGCCCACCATATCTTTGGCTAGAAAAGTAAAAGATGAAGGAAGTTCCTTGGAAGTCAGACAGAAACATACATCTAGAAATGTATGGTTCCTTTTTATGAGTATAGGGGTATCCCTCTTTGGTGAGCCACAAATAACACCATGTCTCCCCCCCTCAACTTTTCAAGTATCAAATACAGAAATTCTAAAATGTGGGTGCCTGGGTGGCTCAGTTGGTTAAGCGTCTGCCTTCGGCTCAGGTCATGATCCCGGAATCCTGGGATCGAGTCCCAAATCGGGCTCCCGGCTCAGCGGGGAGCCTGCTTCTCCCTCAGACCCTCTCCCCTCTCATGCTGTTTCTCTCTCTCTCTCGCAAATAAATAAATTTTAAGAAATTCTAAAATGTATATACACTTTGCGAGCATCGTTTACTTTGCAGTTTTGTATTCACAAAATGAAAAGACAGGCTCTGCTAAAGTGTCTTCCGAAAAAATATGAACAGTAGTTTAGTGGAACTAAGCAGATCAAGCTTTCAGACTTTATTTTAGAAACACTGAGCTACCTCAGGAATGCATGGCTCACTGGGCACACTAATAACTAGCTTCAAATACCAGTTGAAGTCACTGTGGAATGCAAAGGCGGTGCTTCTAACTGAATGCCAAGCAGTCCCTGTCTAGATCTCCCCATAGGGGTTCTGACGTACTTACCCCAAAACTTCCTACCTCTCTGTGAATTGTGAGTTACTTTTTGGGCAAGTGTTTCTAGAAATGATCAAGCTACCAGAAGAGGTTGGGTGAGGAAACTGATCCATTCTATTCAAAAAGCCATTCCCCCAGTTCCCTTTGGCTTTGGGCATCTGCCATACACCCACAACTCTAAAATGCCTATAATCCTGGTACTGGGAGGTCAGGTATCAATGTACCCCCCACCTGCCTCTCAATGTGATGAATTTGAAGGCAGCAATGCCAGGTTAGGAAAGTTTAAGACAGTTTAAAACAAAACAAAACAAAAATCCAGGTTCAAAGTTTACCTCCTTCTCTCTTCTACACACAGTAAAGAATGCCCCTAGATGTCTGAGCTAGGCTTATGAACACAATGTTTGTTAAAGATCCCTAAAGCTAGTTCTCAAAAGACCGTTAAAAAAATGGTAACAGTAATCCTATACTAAAAAAAATTTTTTTAAGATTTATTTATTTGAGAGAGAGAGAGCACGAGCAGGAGGGGCAGAGAGAATCTCAAGCAGACGCCGTGCTGAGCGCGGAGCCGGATGTGGGGCTCGCTCGATCTCTCGACCTGAGCCAAAACCAAGAGTTGGACACTTAACTGACTATGCCACCCAGGGGCCCCTAATTTTTTTTTTTTTTTTTTAGAACACCAACAATATCATTTTCACAAAAAGGATTTTTTTTTTGATCCATTAAATACATTTTCATCTGTTGTACCTATATCTGTGTTTAATATAATCATGCCTGTTTTTTTAATTCATAATTTTTGCTAAACAAATTTATTAAGGATGGAAATTTCAGTTGTTGAAAAATTACAAGTAACTGACCTATTTTTAAGGAACTTTCTCCTTTTAAAAAGCAAGGTTACGGGCGCCTGGGTGGCTCAGTTGGTTGAGCGACTGCCTTCGGCTCAGGTCATGATCCTGGAGTCCCGGGATCGAGTCCCGCATCGGGCTCCCTGCTCGGCAGGGAGTCTGCTTCTCCCTCTGACCCTCCCCCCTCTCATGTGCTCTCTCTCATTCTCTCTCTCAAATAAATAAATAAAAATCTTAAAAAAAAAAAAAAAAAGCAAGGTTACCCAAGAGGAAAGCACAGTAATAAAGTTAACCTCAATAATCATTCATAATTAAGTTTGTAGGTCGAACTCAGGACAGAAATATAACTCTAATGTGGTTTCTAGGTTTTGGCATGAATTTTGTATTCTAGAAACTTTTAATTTTTTTAAGATTTTATTTATTTTTTGGAGAGAGAGTGCACACGCGAGTTTGCGGGGGGGGGGTGGAGGGACAGAGGCAAAGGGAGAACCAGACTCCCCACTGAGCAGAGAACCCAATGTGGGACTCAATACCAGGACCCTGAGATCATGACCTGAGCCACCCAGTTGCCTCTAGAAACTTTTAATTACGCCAGTCATACAGAAAACAAGCAATGCTATGTATGTAACACATTTTCCCCACATCACCATGACTCTCTAGAGAAGGATGGCTCCTTGAAATTAGACTTGTTTAATGTAGGTGGCTAAAGGCTAATTTGTAACTATCAGATATTGAGTAACAGTTACTACCTGTCCCATAATTTTTTTTTCTATTTTAAATCTCACAATCTATCCCTAGGAGGTAAATTTGGTTGCTACACTTTACAAATGATCATACTAAAGCCCAAAGTCAAACAGCTAAGTTGATAAACTGGGATTCTAACCCAGATATACTTGACTCCAAAACCTAAATTCTGGACTACTGCCTTTAACCACCTCACGATTACCTGCAAGGGGTGGTCTGTGGCTCTACATTACTACTGATGACTCAATTCATGGGACTACTGCTGCCCTGAATGTATCTAATCACAGGTTTTATGAATATACGGAAAGTTATAAAAAATAACATGATAAACTATCTAGTTTTGTCTAATCTTAACATTTCACTATATTTGCTTTAGAGTCTTAAAAAAGGAAATAAAACATTGCAGGTCAGGTTGAAGGTCTCTGTGTACTCCTTCCCCAATCAATCTCATTCCCTTCTCTTTCTCAGAGGTAACAATTATCCTAAATTTGGTTTAAGTTTTGTATTCCAAGCCATGTTTTTATACTATTTCTACAAACAAGCATCCATAAAAAGCATGATTTTTGCATGTATTCAAACTTTATATAATGGTGTCATACATCTGCATCATTTAGAAACCTGTTTTTCTACTCAATCATGTTTTTGATATCTTCCATACAGATGCATAGTGTTCTAGTGTATGAATAAACCACAATCTATTCACCTAATGCTAGACAGTTCTTGTTTCTTATTTTTCCACTAATACAAACACTTACTTGTACCTGTCTCCTTTGCACAAGCATTACAGCATTTCCAGGGGACAGACTTAGAAGTAGAAATGCCAGGCCAAGAGGAATGCTACCTTTACTAAATATTGCCAAATTGCTCATGAAAGTGATATTCAATTCATACTCCTACCAACAGTAGAACCCACACATCCTCACCAACACTTGGTATTGCCAGACATTTACATTTTTGCAAATATGATGGGTGTGAAATTATCTCATTTTCATTTTAATTTGTATTTCCCTGATTAGTAATGAAACTGAGCATATTTGCATAATTACTAGCCACATTTTTTTTTTAAAGAAAGGACAATTGCACATTTAAATACTTAAGTTTCAAGGGGGTACAAATGTAATGTAAGATGGATAGAAAAGTTTTTCCTAAAGGTAAATATTCAATGTTGAATTCTAGGTAATAAGAGAAAAAGTAAAATATATACTCCTCTTCCCCTGAGGCCTTAAAAATAAAAGTTTAAGTTTTCATCTATCAGTCAAGTCATTTACTGGCAAAAAGCAGGTTAAACAATCAAAGGTCTCTTCCAACTAAAAATGTAACTTAAAATTCAGTCAAACCCTTTTGTGTGAGAATCATATAATCTCATGTATGAATGAATGAATGGACAGATGAATGAATCGAAGACACATACAGCAACCAACAAATTGCTTTGGGTTTAGAAAACCCTGGTAATTATTTTCTCAACTTTCAGAATTGTACCTGCATCATCTGTAAGCACCTTAGAGGAAACAGAATGTTGTGCCTATGAGGCAGAAAAAAGAAAGAAACAGAGGGAGAAGTGGGTTGATGTTTAACCAGATGCCACCTTCTCCATATCCTAGAGAATAAAAAGGAAATGCCTTCTCCCTTTAGAAATGAGGGCCCCAGGAAGAAGAAAATTTCAGATAAATGACAACATGAATGAAGAGAGATGACTGAAGCCAGATGCACTCTGTCTGCCCCAGTGTTTTTAAAAATGAAAAACAAAATTCTCTCTAAATATTTTACCAGTGATCTGAGAAAACCATCTCTTTTTTACAGAGCTTAGTTTTATAAAGTTTTATAAGCTTTTGCAGAAAAGTTACAAGACTAATACAAGGAACTCCCTTATATCATTTACAAGATTCACCAACTGTTTCACCTTTTGTCCAATTTGTTTTGCTTTATCATTCATTTTCTCTGAATATTTTTTGGAGCCACTTGAGAATAAACTGAATACCTCCTTTAACAGTAAATATCTGGATATTAAACCTGTTATTTATAGGTCTTAAGCCATCAAAAACCTTTGCACCTGGCTTGGGAAATATATTTTCCCATTAAAAAGCAAAGTTTTAAAATGGCAAGAATTTTAACTTTAGCACCTATGTATTATAGGTTAAACAGGGCAGTGGTTCATAAACTTTGCTTAAGATTAGTATCGTGTGGGAATCTTTTTTTTTTTTTTTAAGATTTTATTTATTTATTTATTTGAGAGAGAGAGAATGAGAGAGAGCCCATGAGAGGGGGGAGGGTCAGAGGGAGAAGCAGACTCCCTGCCGAGCAGGGAGCCCGATGCGGGACTCGATCTTGGGACTCCAGGATCATGACCTGAGCCGAAGGCAGTCGCTTAACCAACTGAGCCACCCAGGCGCCCAGTTTTGAAAGCAGTTTTAGGGGCTAGGTACCTACACACCATTTGAAATACTGGTTCTAGGAAAATGTTATAGTTCAAAGCAACTGCTGACAATAAGTAAATACAATCAAAGTGCAAACTGAGGCAGGCAGAAGCTCTCAACATAAGGTTTTCTAGGTAACTACTCACAGTGTGCTTTCTATGTGCTGTTCTGGCACTGGAGGATATAAAAAGGCAAAGTCAGGAAGTAGGTAACACACATAATAACTAAAGCAGGAAGTAATAAGTACTATATTTAAAATATTTTAAGACTACTAGGAACACAGAATATGTTTACTTGGATGGTTCACAGGAATGGTGAGTGGTACAGAAAGAAAGTTACACTTGAGATAGCCACTGAAGGATGAAGAGGGCTTTACTGAGCAAGACTGAAGGAGAGTGAAAGAACATCTTGAGAAACAGCATCAATAAGAATATTTTCACAAAAATGTTAGAGAATGATCAGTGTTCATTAAAACCCCAAACAGGGTTGAGTGAAATAAAGGCCACAGTATATATATACCTAGTATACAGGAATCAAGGTAACCCAAATCTGTATGCTAATGATTATGGATAATGTATTTAACAGCACCTGGCACACAGAGTTGGTCAGTAAGGGAAGCTTTCTTGCCTCTGAGTCTCCCGTATTTTGTTTACTCATTTAAACCAAAAATTACGTGGATAAAATTCAGAAAATACAGAAAAGTATAATTATAAAATTAAAGTCACCCACAATCATACTACCCAGATAACCAATGTTGATATTTTAAGTAACTCCTTACTAAAGTTGTCAGTCCAGATATTTTCCTCTGTAATACAAATAACAATTCTATAGAAACAACAAGCCCCTCAGACATTATCCTTCCTGACGTACACTAAAAGAGGATCAGTTAAAGCTGCAATATGGCCAGAGCAACCACTAGAGGGTGGCCAAGACTGATGTATCCATCAACTTGCCATAATTTCTCAAAGGCCCTTAACTGACATTCAATCTAAGATTTCTGGACCCTAACACTTCGTTACATAAAGATTAAAAATTCATCTCAAAGAGAAAAGAGACACTCTTTCAGGGCAATTAAGTGTAAACAGGATACCAAGTTTGGCTGCTCAGATATTTTGCCAAATGTCTCCCTCTATACTTCTTGGGAACAAGATGCAATTTCTCCAACAGGGTTGGGGATATTTACATTACACAGGTGCAGCAGTGTTCCATTTCCTACCTCCCTGAACCCCCACCATCTGATATACTCAAGCATATTAGGCTAAAATTCTCAATTCTGAATACTTCTACTATAGAATTTGCCTCAAAGTACTATATCCATATATAGTGCTTTTATATATATCCCAACTATCAAATGTCAATATTTGAGCATTATCTTTTATATTTAAAATCTTCATATTATAGTTTCACAAAAAAAAAAAAAAAGACTTCTGAAATACAGCTGTATACATGCTTTCATTAACTGAGGAAAAACGATTTGAAGATTTACATTAGCTTTTATTTCCCCAGGATCCTAATTGATAGGTACTGTCACAAAGAATTATCCTAATGATACAATCATTTGCCATATAGAAACACAGAATATATTTACATGGATGATCACATTTTAAGTATAACTGATTTCTAGACAACCAAAAACCAATTAATATAAATCTGCTGCCGACTATAGAGAATCAAATTATGTTCTGAGAATATAAAGTTTACTAAGCAAAATAGTAAAAGAATTTGAGGGGGAAAAAACCACCCCCACAAAACTTCTTCCTATTTGGGGCTTTTAACACAAGTACCACAAAGTATACATTCACATCCATTAAAATCAAACCTTAAGAAAATGCAAATTAAAACCATAGTAAGATAGCACTACCCACTGACTGAAATGGCTAAAATCAGAAAAGATCGACAATATCAAGTGTTGACAAGGACATGGAGCAACTAGAACTCTCACATTACTGGTGGGAATGCAAAATGGTGTTACAGCCACCTTGGAAATCAATTTGGCAGTTCCTTATATAGATAAGCATACACTTGCTATATTTTATCATACATACAATCCAGAAATGCCACTCTTTGTATTTATACAAATAAAAGCCTATGTCAATACAAAGACCTATACTCAAATGCTCATAGAAATTTAACACAAAATAGTCCAAAACTGGAAGCAACCTGAATGTCCATCAACTCAACAAATGGAAAGCAATGAAAAGGAATTACTGAAATATGTAACAACATAAATGAGTCCCAAAAGCACTGTGCTAAGTGAAAGAAGCCAGACACAAAAGACTAAATACCATACACTTCCGTTGATTTCAATTTTTTTAGAAAAGACAAAATGATAGTTACAGAAAGCAGGTCAGTGATTGTCAAGGATCAGGTGTGAAGGAAGATGATGACTAAAAGAAGTTATGAGTAAACTTTGGGGTAATGGAAATGCTCCATATATCATGATTGTGGTGATGGTTACACAACCATATACGTATGTTAAAACTCATTAAATCAATGAATTTTACTTAAGTATATCTCAAAAATATGATTTAAAATTTCATTTAAAAACCTACAAAACAGGGATGCCTGGGTGGCTCGGTTGAGTGTATGACTCTTGATTGCAGCTCAGGTCATGATCTCAGGGTCCTGAGATTGAGCCCCACATCAAGCTCCATGCTGGGAGGGGAGTCTGCTTGAGATTCTCTCACCCTTCCCCTTTGCCCCTCCCCTGCTCTTTCTTTAAAAAAAAAAAAAAAAAAAACCTAAAAAAAAAAAATATTTAAAAACTATAAAAAAAGTCAAAACTTAATGAGTTAATCAGAAGAAAAATGAAAGGAGATGGTCAAAATGAAGACATTCACATAGGGGAATAATTCTCCTTTGGATCTTTAAAGAACAAGTTCCTACACGTAAAGATCTACATACACAAAATGTGTGTGTACAGGGGGTGATTATTTTACTATTCACAACACGAAGAGGTATTCAGTCAATTGTTGCTTACCACGTTAAGTCTAGAACATGGCTCCTTATCATTGTTCTTACATGGTGATTGCTAATGGCCAGCCACAGAACCTTCAAGAAACAAGCCCAGCTTTCCCAAAAACTCTGCGTCCTAATCCTTAATAAAATATGAATGAGGTAATCCATTCATTCCCATCTCTAGGGCCTGCCCTAACTACTACGCAGAGAAGCAAAGCATGGCAAGCACCAAAACAACGTGCTTCATATATCCTTATCACCGTGTCTAAAACCCCTACAAATGGAGTCACTCTCTGAGTTATAAAACAATGTCTGGGAGGTCCACAACTATAGTACAAAATATGTGGTTAAGAAATCCACATTAAGTATGATCAAATCAATATCGTCTATGGGTACAAAATTTCTTTTCAGGAAGATGAAAATATTCCAAAATTAGATTGTGGTAATGGCTACACAACTCTGTGAATATACTAAAAACTACTGAACTGTAAACTTTGAATGGGTAAATTTTATGGAATGTGAATTATATCTCAATAACGCTGCTTTAAAAAAAAAATCAACAGTTTATCATGTTAGTTTAGAACTCAACACTGGAGACAGAAAATTTTTAATGCAGCATGTAGGCATGAGTTAATGAATGGGAAAAAGACAGGTGTCAGGGGGAGCCACAATGACTACTGGGAGAGGAACACGGAAGAGCAGAAAGGAGAGAGCAAGCATTGGCTCAGGGTTGGGACAGTGAGCCTCAGGTAGGATGCTTTCCAGAAGGATGCTTAAAGGCACTCCAGGGCTGGTCCCGAACATCCACTGTCCTTAATATTAATCTGTTGCTTTTCTACAAACTATTACTAACATTAGTGTTATTTTTCTTCCCCTCTTTCCAGCCTTCATGATTATCTACTTTGTTTTTTTCAATCACATACTAAATCATCTTAGCTGATTTACTTCATCTATAAAACTGCCCTGAACTATACAAAATTAGATGAATAATCACAGAATATTAAGAGACCTTAAGTAACATATTGCTATATGCCTATTTTTACAGAAGAGAAAATTAATGCACAGAAAAAGTGGTTGCCCAAGGTTATCAGCTAAAACTGGAGTAAAGACTAGAAAAGATTTCGAATCCAGTAGTGATTTTATATACCAGCATACATCACCTTAGAATTTTAGAAAGGGTGTTCATTATTTCTTAAAATCATGTAATCATGTACATATGTATAAAATCCTTTAAACATATAGAAAATGTTTTTTAATCCACCTCAAAAGAACTATAAAATAGCCAAATATGATAATAGGCACACCCAATATACTAGTGCTGTTACTCACAATTCAACTGGTAAAGGAAGGCTTCCCTATCAAGTTGCAGATTTTATCAGAATACAGCAATAAATTATAAGCTCATATTCTCTTCAGGGTTCTGAGACAATCACAAACTATTAGATATGTAAAGCATAGCCCTATGGGAACATATCTATCTTCAAATGTGACCTTGCAATTAAGCACTTACCAGCTATCTTTCATATTCTGCATACAAAGTATTCAGAGAAAAGTTCAGCTAAATTAACAAACTAAAACAGAAAAGTTAGAGCTTTTCACAATCTGTCATTACTCCATTCCCACTGAAGCTCTAACAAAGGCATGAAAAGACTAACAGCTGCAGAAGAAAGTAAAAGGCATACCACTGAACCTGAATTAATCTAATAAAAAATGATGCTATTATATATAAACTTTCAAAATCCAGCTGAAGTCCTGTGCTGAGGCTTTGGGCTCCAGAACAGCCTGTATCCTTCCTTCTGGCCAGTTATCTGACAGAAACAGAAGTAAACACTTTTTCTCCACACACACCCCCACCCCCGCCAAAATTCTCATTTCATCAGGAAGGCCAGAAAATTTAAGATACAAACTTTAAATTTCACAGACAGTAATGTAACTATAACTTATTCTGGTGACTGATTTCACACACTGTAACTTAAAAGGAAGTGATAACTACATCTTAGTATCTGCTCCCTTAAAATGTGTCCAGATAAAGCAAACAGAGGTCTCTAATACAACTGAAAAGAGGAGACCTAGGGCGCCTGGGTGGCTCAGTTGGTTAAGCGACTGCCTTCGGCTCAGGTCATGATCCTGGAGTCCCAAGATCGAGTCCCGCATCGGGCTCCCTGGCATCGGGCTCCCTGCTCGGCAGGGAGTCTGCTTCTCCCTCTGACCCTCCTCCCTCTCATGCTCTCTGTCTCTCATTCTCTCTCTCTCAAATAAATAAATAAAATCTTTAAAAAAAAAAAAAAAAAAAAAAAAAGAGGAGACCTAATCTGGCCCAGGAATTTCTTGAAAAAACTCTTCCAAAAGTAACTAAACCAACCCTTTTCCAAAACAAAATCTGGATGGTGGCTACATATTATATAGGTTAAGGCAGGGTCCTTAAGAGTTCTGAATGCAGTTTTGGCAGGCTCCTGTAGACTAACAGATGTATGAGAGAGATTTGGAAGATGGCCTTGTCTCTCCCAATATAACCATTTTTGGATATTTACGCTGAAGACTGCAGGGTGGGAGATAAACACTGGCTCTTTGATAACCTGATATTCAGCAGTGTTTTGGAAGTTACTTGCTACTATGGGAGAAAAAGAAGAAATCCACCACCAAAAGTGTAGGGTGTTAGTGGGAAGGGAGGCCAAAAGCATTTATTCCTGTCAAGATGCCATCCAAACCTTGTATTTCCTCCCCTTCCACACAAAAGTGGCTGGCGTCAGAAATCACACAATCTTAGTGAAGTTTAGAAATTTTATTCTTTAAATTTAAATTTTATTTAACTATTTATTTGATTAATAACATATTCATAGGGCTTAAAATTCAAAAAGAAAACAAGAAGATAAACAATGAAGACTCCCTCTGCTCAGGTCCTTTAATCATTCAGTTTCCCTATAGAAGGCAATTCAAGTACTTTACTACTTACTGATAATACAATAAGGGAACCAATTCTAGTGCAGGAGTAAGACAGCCAGTCTTTGAACAATATGTTTGCAGGTAAGCATCCTCAAAGGAATTCTTACTTAATTACAGGGTACTAAAAACTCTGAACCCCACATACAAGCATAAAAGGGAAGGTTATATATTTAAATATCTATTACTAGAAATTCCACTGTAATTCTTACAGATCATATCACACACAGCAGGTCTAAAGACCTATGCCCTTCAATTAGCCTTCACAAGGAATCAGTAGTCTTTGTATAAATAATACTAGACAAAGTCCTCAAGAAGTTCAGTACTGTCCTCAAGAAGCTTAAATTTAAGAGCACCTGGGTGGCTCAGGCATTGGGCATCTGCCTTCGGCTCAGGTTGTAGTCCCAGGGTCCTGGGATCAAGCCCCGCATCGGGCTCCCTGCTCAGCAGGAGGCCTGCTTCTCCCTCTCCCACTCCCCCTGCTTGTATTCCCTCTCTTGCTGTCTCTGTCAAATAAATAAAATCTTAAAAAAAAAAAAAAAAAAAAAGCTTAAATTTAAGCTAACAAACTATCTGGGATGGGAGTGGAGTAGAAGAAGAATGGGGAGGGTGGAGGGGAAAGGGATGGAGGGAGGATCTCCCTATTGTTACACATGTCCAACGGAGAGGAATCCTCATGTTCACAATGTTCATTGTGAACAGAGCCCTAAACTGGCTGGAGGGGTAGTAAGTGGAACAGATAACTTCTGAAGCTGTTTCCAACTTTGTTTTCATATTTATTTCAAAAGTCCATTGCTTGTTACTATTTAGCCCAAAAGTTGTGACATAAGTTTCTTAGCGCTTAAAAAATGTTCCCCTAGGGGCACCTGGGTGGCTCAGTCAGTTGAGTGTCTGCCTTTGGCTCAGGTCCTGATTTTAGGGTCCTGGGATCAAGCCCCGCATCAGGCTCCCTGCTCGGCAGGGAGTTTGCTTCTCCCTCTTCCTCCCTGCTTGTGCTCTCTGCTCCCTCTCATGCTCTCGATCTCTCTCAAATAAAATCTTTAAAAAAAAATTCCTCTATTTGCAATTTTCCCTAAATATAAAAGCAAGCCTGAAAATACAAACCTTAAAAACAGCTTCCAATTCCTTTAAACAAATACCAGTTTACATCTAACTGATAAGTGATTATAAGTCTTATTATCATTAACGTAAGTCACAAGGCCTCTGTCTACCACATTTTTAGGCTGGTCTTAGTTGCTATTCTAAACAACCTATTACCTCTAACAGTCCTCATTTTGGAACACTTGTTAATTAGGTAAGGCAAAGGCCATGTGAAAATTACCTAACTGAAACCCCTGCTTTCAGAAAGGTCCCCCAAATCAGTATCTAACTCCGCTATGCATGTGAATCACCTGGGGATCTTGCTAAAATGCAGATTCTGAGTCAGCAGGTCAGAAATTCATTTTCAGCAGCTCCCACTAGCTAATGTAGCTAGTCCCAGGATTAAACTTCCGAGTAGCAAGGTCCTACATCATTCTTCAAGATCTCAAGGTATTCATTCTACAATCTCATGAGAATTGTATTTGTGAGTTAATTCAACATGGCAATGTATACCACCCATCTTTGTGAGTACCTACTGAGATAGATCTGAATTGCTTTCTCAGTTGCATTCAAATTTTCTATAAGCCTCTTTAGTTGATGAACCTGAAATTAATTAAAAATACTATTCTACAGCAGTGCTTACCATCAGGCAAGAATTAACTTTGAGCTGCAACAGGCTAACATTATAGTTTTTAATTTTAAACGGTCACATTATATTGAAGTTAATTATGATCACTTGATCAGTAATTCATAAATCCTGGGCCATAGACCAGGTGATGAAATTTTTCACAGTTAAATGAGAAGAGTAAGAACAGTTATCAGTTTTTCAAAAGGCTAAATATATTCTGCACTGTTACATTTTATGTTCCTTATAATTTACTGATTTGTAATTCCTTTGGTGATTCTAAACATCCAACTGATTAAAATAAAAGTTAGCACTTTCCCTTTTCTCTTTTTATTTTAACAACTTCATGCAATCTGAAGTCTGAGAAGCACCAAATTCAAGTAACTTCTCCATACCCCTGTGTTCTCTAGGGACTGGGGGTGCTGGGCTCTCAACAGGGTGTGTGTGTCTGCAGGCATGCTGGCCTCGCAGGAGGGGTGGGTGGGGGTGGGCACACCTGTGCACCAGCACACAGGAGCGATCAGTACCACTAGCGGCTTTGTTTGTTTGTGTTTCTAATTTGTGGCCTTTTAAAATCCTTCCCTCCAATTCCCGGGGTTGTGGCTTTATTTACCAACGGAGCTGTGCTGACTCACTCAAGTCTGGACTTGGCAGACGGTGGGAGTGGGGGTGTGGTAAGATACTCAAGACACACTAGGTGAAGCAATTCTTAGGGTGCTTGGAACTTTGATAGCTGTGATTTCAAGGAATCTACACCCTTTGCTGCCCCCTCCTCTCTGAACAAGCCAGAGCTAACAAAACCATCAGTCAAGGGCACCTGGATGGCCAGTCTGGTAAGCATCTGACTTTGGCTCCAGTTATGATCTCAGGGTCCTGGGATGGAGCCTGGTGCCAGGCTCCCTGTTCAGCGGGGTGTCTGCTTCTCCCTCCCCCTCTGCCCCTCCCCCTGCTCATGTTCTCTCTCTCTCTCATATAAATAAATAAAATCTTAAAAAAGAAAACACCCATCAGTCCAAAAAAAAAACCAAAAAAATCTCATCCTCTGTTCTGCAGGCTGAGCATATGTCAGTATTATGCAAAAGTTTTGTTTTCTCCTCAAGACAAATATGTGGATGAGTTTTGTACTCAGTGCTACTCATAAAGCAAAGAAGCTATGTTTTAGCTAGGTGTAAGCAGATTATTTTGCATTAATAACACTGAATGAGGACAAAGCACTCAGAACAGGAGAGTTTCTGAAGAAAGCCAAATTTATATTTAATTTAGAAAAGACAACCTCTTAATTAGGCAAATTTCCCATGTTCTGTATAAAAAAGAAACAATTAGAATTATTTAGTGGGAAATAAAATTAGTGTGAAATTTCTCACGATCCCACATTCTTTTACATTAAATGTAGAGACACAACAGCTGGTCAACTTAACTTACATTTTCTGTTATTAAACAATACCTCAAGATCATTAAACTCACTTTCTCCCCCAACTCTTTCCCCCACAAAAGACTATACAGATATATAAACTGTATACTGTGTGTCACACTGGGCATCTGATGGATATTGAAGCTGACGCTACAAGAAACTGAAGTGAAAGTAACCTATATTACACATCTTCAATGTGAGCGGCAGAGCTACACCACACAGGGAGAGTTGCTGAAGCTAGCTGGCTCTGCCTTCATCCGAGTTCATTTAGCACACCATTGAGAAGACTCTTCTGGTTCAGTGATCTATGATTACCTAATTAATAACTTTTTAAAGGGATGTCAAAGGACCAGAATTATGGGCTTAATACATGTGCCAAATGTTCATATATGAATTCATGTCCCCCAAACTGTATGTTCAGTTTCATGTAGATTGATAACACTCAAATAGTCTACCTCATACATAGCAAAGAACTATAAAACCACAGTAATATTCTGAATCCTATTTTTTAAAATGTCCTAGAAACCTGATCAAATTAAGATTTTTCAGCTGTAATATTCTCTTCTTGGCAAGTCACACATTATGAATGATGTTGAATAACTGTATAATAATTTAAAAGATTTTTTAAAAATCCATCATTATAAGAAAATGATTATTTGATTTAATGTGTTCAGATTCTTGTATGACATTCTATAAATGGAAAGCTATTTGTCATAACTGGCAAAGGAAGCAAAATTACTCTGATTTCAATGGTGTTTTGAGAAAGGTAGCTTCTGTCAACAGTGTTTTCTATTTCTTACAATAAATAATTCCACCACATATACTAAAAATATACATGGAGCATGACTTACTTAGAATCAAGTAAAAATATCACGTAGTTCTTACTACGTTCTATACAAAGCCCTAAAATGATCCTGGCCTTTAAGAAACATCCACCATCATGGGTACCTGGGTGGCTCAGTTGGTTAAGCGACGCTCAGGTCATGATCCCGGAGTCCTGGGATCGAGTCCCGCATCGGACTCCCCACTCGGCGGGGAGTCTGCTTCTCCCTCTGACCCTCCCCTCTCTCATGCCCTGTCTCATTTTTTCTCTCTCAAATAAATAAATAAAATCTTTTAAAAAAAGAAAAAGAAACATCCACCATCAGCAAGCAGGGTTCCAAAGAGGATCAGATTTAATCATACTGGTACTTGCCTATTAAAATCTAGAATACACCTTTGACTTCAGCAACTTAGTTATAATTATCCTTCCAGAACTGATCCTAAATGCTTTTGTCTAAAAAAGAATATAAGGATGCAAAACCAGTTTTTACCCCTTCCTTTCCATCTCTCTCTCTTTTTTTTTTTAAGAGAAAGACCATGAGAAGTGCAAGACTAATTGTGAGTCTAAAGGGAAAAAAAAAAAGAATATGGTGTGTAGAAAAAAAGTAACTGAATTGTTTAGCAGATGTAAGTTACAGTCCTGGGAACTGGCAACTTACTATGCGAGCCAGATCTGTTTCCTTAATTCTAAAATAAAAGAGTGTAGGAACTGATTTCATAAAATAATTTTAAACTACTGGATTTTCTTCCCGTTCGCAGTCATAATACAGGCTTGTGAACAGTGTCATGGCCATGAATTCTTTAAATATTATTTTCAAAATGCTTTAACATGTATTATATTTTATTCTCACAACAATTCTATGATAAATAGAAGAGGAGGTAAACTGTCTCTCAGAGCAGTTAAACGACTTGCTCAAGAGCCCAAAACTGAGAGAAGGATGGAGACCTGTCAATCTTGTTTAAGAACTCATTCTACTATGCTACAAGATTCTGATCTAGAAAAGGTGGGTGCTTTATAAGTCTATTTTTGGTAGTCAACTGTTATTCCTTACTGGCAATGTAATAATACATACCTATACTTATTTTATATACTGGCACTATAAAGAAATTAATGTTTGATTGCAAGGAATTATCCTTAGAAACCATCTGTCAATGTCTGCCATCTTTTGGTAAAGATATTAAACCCCATCTCTGAGACTTCAGTACTCTTTCAAAAAATGCTTAGACAGATCTACCCAGTGAGAGTAGATATAGAATATGTCCATAACAGAACCCCAAATAAAACTATCCTATGTGGAGCTCCTGGGGTTTGAAATGGCACTAAAGAAATTTATCAGAGATTCTCTGCAAATCTGCTGAGCAGACTCTCATTTTCAATCTTGCTCATATAAAAACTTCAAAGCCACTGCTCTTTCAAAAGCTGATTACCTTGGAGAAGACTGTCCATTTCTTCTTGGGAAAGTTGAGCATTTCACTATACACATACACTGCCACTAATTTGTGATGCCAAGAAAATAGCCAACTTTCAGAGTTAGAAGGGATTACAATGATTTTCTAGTTTGAGACCTGTATTTTACAGACTTTAGGTAAGCCCTTGCTGATTATCGACTGAGCCACCCAAAAGAACTGTCACTGTGTTTTCCAATCTGGCATACTATGTAACGTTAAACTGTTTTACAGCTACACATTTAATGGAAGGGACCAAAGTTTTAACTTTAAATGGTTAAAAGCAAAGATTGAGAATTATCCCTGGATCTTCTCTTTCCGTACCATTCCTATTCTACAGTAACATCATGTGTTGGGCTAAAAAAGTCAAGCTTAAAGGTTATGAATTTGTATGTGCCCATTCAAATATTCAAAATTTCGAAATTAAAGGATCAAAATCACAAATGAGAAATTTGCTTAATATTGTTCATTTCCATCTGAATGAGCTCCTATTGTCAAAAACAGATAAAGATTTTGCATCTATAATAGTATGTTGCCTTGATAGTATCAGGATACTGCTGTCCTAAAGCAACCCCAACAAATAACCCCCAAAACAAATAAATAAAAGCAAAAAGAAAGAAAAGAAATCCCACAGAGGAAGAACACTGATCACATCTCTAAGGCAGGCAATATAACGCTAAGAGCTAATGTGTTGGAAATGAAATCTCATTTCTCATTTCTCATTCCTTTGCTAAGATTCTACCAAATATCTGCTATCAGAAATCAACTTCATAATACACAAGTTTTATATAACCACAAGAACCCAAACTGAGTATTATTCAAGTTCTAGGATATTAATTTGAAGCCCCTGCCATAGTTTCCTTCCATATTCTATACTCAACATGTTACCAAAATTTTTAAAATATAGTACTCAAAAATTCCTCCAAGGGGACCTCAGAAAACCTGACCCTGAAAAGCTGAATGATGAGACTTAGTCATCCTATGATCTAATATAACAAATTAAAAGGAAAGCTTAGAGGAAGAGAAAGTTAGGTGCTACTCAATATTAGAGTCCCAAAGAAAAACTAAATTAAAAGAGTGTTTTCATACAGGATACAGAAGGTGGTGGCTGGGTTATAGAAAACCACAGTAATAAACAGTGATTGAGGGGTGCCCCTGAAGGCAGAAGGAAAAGAGATATAAACAGGAATGTCAAGATTCTGCATGACTTTTAAACAGTATATTTACTCAAATTTCATTAATTCCTATTTATAAATATAAATAAAACATAATGTTTTAATAATCATAAATTAAGTTAAAACACAGTGGTATAATTCAAACTAGACTCTAAGTTTCCTGGGGGGTATCATATTTGTAGTCATAATGTCTTCACTGAGATCGGCAAGTGTTTATTGTTGAACTAAGACTAGTTTATAATTATACAGGCGTATATAACAAATGAACACTTATAGTATTCTATTTTGTTATTTTAAAGAAAATCAGGTCTCTGAGTATTCTGTAATTCTGGGGGCTTCCTTTACTTAAAATGTTCACATTTGATTGTATTTTCATCCATCGGGTAATACAATAAATTAGCTCAATTTTTCGGTGTCTGGTAATTAGAGAGCAAAGGTCTTGGTCATAAAAGAGGAAAGGGTACTTTTTCCTGAAAAACCACTACATTACTTGTTAAGCACTTGGTCAGATATTAGAGCCTCTTACCTTCAAGGTTATTAAAATCTAGCTAATCGGTCAAATATAACCAAACTATCATTGAGCAATTTTATCTGAATTAGCCTTGTTTTCGCTTTAGTATGTCAACTATTTCAAAAGAGAAATAGAAATACCAAAAGCCCAGTAGAATTTCAGCCACTTTAAATCAAATCTAAAATTTAAGCTCTAAAGTTTCAGTGAGTTTGGGAACTATTCTTTTTTTTTTTTTTTTAAAGATTTTATTTATTTATTTGAAGGATAGCGAGAGACAGCATAACCAGAGGGAGAGGCAGAGGGAGAGGGAGCAGACTCCCCACTGAGCAGGGAGCCTGACATGGGGCTCGATCCCAGGACCCTGGGATCATGACCTGAGCCGAAGGCAGACGCTTAACCATCTCAGCCACCCAGGCAACCTGAGTTTGGGAACTATTCTTATCTATATTTCAAATAATGGGGAAACTAAAACATAAACAATAACCAGAGAATCAAGCATAAAGGTAGCACATGATTGTTAAACTCTACATTCATATTATATAACAATATTTAGACTAAAAGAAAAGGGATGAGAAGAACTCAGGCCAACAGCCACTATTCATTTCTTTTGTGTGCAACTAATTTTCATTCCCAGGGACAAAGAAGTTACCTTTCACTTAAAAAAAAAAAAATTATTTATTTTAGAGGGAGAGAAAGAGTGGGTGAGGGAGGGGCAGAGGGAAAGGGAGAGAAAACCTCAAGCAGACTCCGTGCCAAGCGAGGAGCCTGATGATGGGTTCGATCTCACAACCCTGAGATCACAACCTGAGCCAAAACCAAGAGTCAGACACTTAACTGCTTGCACCACCCAGGCACCCCATTACCTTCTACTTTTATTCTGTTTCTCTACAGAGATTATTGGGAGCTATGGAAATGTACAAATACATGTTTATCCATGCTCTGAAAAAGGTTTTCCAGAACTAGATAAATCCGATTATCTCACTACACCAACTGTACTACATCATACAATTTTAGGATATTTACCTCTGACCATGGGATGAATTCATGGCTAAAAAAAGAACAAGTGCTAATATCAAGCATATAATTTTACGACATAAAAAGTAACCTTATACTCTCTAAAATCTGGAGCTCTGCACCTCTGGCCAAAAGCCCACTAAAAGGTAAGATTCCAGTATAGTTTATATGTTGCTCTGCTCTGTGGAAAGATCCCAGAAACACAAAATAAATTGAGCAAGAAAGAACACCAGGACGGAGATTATTTATAACAGAACACAGACTGCCTCACAGACGCATCTGCACCAAGCCCTTTCGTTCTCAGACCTAGCTACGGTTTCAGGGGGCATTCTACCTTCCAGAAGGTCAGATGTTAGTGGAAATGGACTTGTGAAGAGGGGAACAGTGAACCACTTTCAGAAATAGCTGGGCTTTGATTCTAGAGGATTAAGGATATTATTCAACCAGGAAGTTGGTACCATCCTCTCCAGGTCAAGAAAGTATGATATATTTAAGCAGAATAATAAAGATGCATCAGAATGCTTTCCGCACAAAGGCTCAGAGTTTATTCTGGAGATTAAAAATTCTCCCTTGCAAAAGGATATACATGCATTCTTGCATTTCTAAATTACTCTGCATTCTTCCTGTTCTCTTTCAAGTTTAATTAGAGCAAACTCTGAGCTTTATTCAGTGTACCAAAGGAAGATTCAGTGTCTACAATTTTTCATTTCTGAATACTTGCACTGATATATGAAAATAAAGAATGATTAAGTACAACATAGCAGGACAAGAACTAGAGTCAGGGTCTATGCAATTTTGCTCTTCCATAAACTTGTATAGAGGGCATGTGAAAACCAGTTTCTATTCACCAATTTCAGAATTAGACTGAAGGAGTTTATAATTAATTAAGAGAAGCTGCTTGGGTCTTATAAGCAATAAATATGAAAATCAAGATAGTTCTCAGGACGCCTGGGTAGCTCAGTCAGGTTAAGCATCTGCCTTCAGCTCAGGTCATGATCCCAGAGTCCTGGGATCAAGTCCTGCATTGGGCTCTCTGCTCAGTGGGGAGCCTGCTTCTCCCTCTACCTCTGCTCCCCCTGCTTGTGCACTCCCTCTCTTGGACAAAGAAATAAAATCTTTTTTTAAAAAAAGATATTTCTCATATTGGAACCTCTAGGATAATCACAGGAACTTTTTAGTTGGATTGTTATCTGAATTTGCATTTTTTTAAAAAAATTTTTTAATTCCATCAATGGATAAGTATAAGCAATTCTAGCTGTGTGCCACTCAAATACTTTTTATAAGATTTCTAGAACATTTCTAGATTTAAAGAAAAGTTAAGATGGTATAAAGAGTTCCTATACACCTGGAACCCAATTTCACCTATCATTAACATCTTATGCTAGTTTGCTATATCTGTTAAAATTAATGAACCAGTACTGATACAGTTTAAGTCCACACTTCATTCATATATTTAACTTTTACTAATTTCTTTTTCTGTTCTAGGATCCCATCCAGGACACCATATTACATTTAATCATATTATATTTAGTTGTCATGTCTCCTTAGGGTCCTCTCAACAATGACAGTTTCTCCGACATATTTTTAATGACCTTGACAGTTAGGAAGAGTACTTATCAGGTATTTTATAGAATGTCCATCAGTTTGGGTTTGTATGATGTTTTTCTCAGTCAGACTGGGATTGTGGGCTTGGGGGCCAAAGACCATAGAGGTAAACTGTCATTCTCATTACATCATATCAAGGGTACATGCTATTAATATGAATTATCACTGCTAATGTTAATCTTGATCACCTGGCTGAGGGAGTATTTGTAAAGTTTCTCCATTTTAAAAACTACTCCCCTTCCCTCTTTCCATATTGCACTGTTTGGAATTCATTGCTCACAGCCCACACTTAAGGGGTGGAGACTTAGGCTCACCCTCCTTGAGGGAGTAATATCTACCATAAATAATTTTGAATTCTTATGTACAATGAATTTTTCTTTTTTGCCACTTTATTTAATCAACTACTAATTGTACTGGTACAGACTCATGGAGTTTTATACTTTGTGTTATAATCCAGTACTACTTTATTTATTTTGTTGCTCAAATCGCTCCAGCTTTAGCTATTGGGAGCTCTTTCAGTTAGCTCTTCTGTTCCTTTGATATGGTCCCATCATTGTGGGTTTGGGAGTTGTTTTTTTTCTTAAAGTACTTCCTTTACTTTCTAGCATTACAATATACTCCATGCTCATCTCGTATGTTTCCTGCCCCAGTTCTGGAACTGCTGTTTCTCCAAGAGCCCTGGTTCCTGTTACCAGAGAGTAAGAAAAACCAAGATCTGGGTGCTAGGTATGCTTGTCACTACTGGGATGTCATTACTTCTAAGGCCCTCTCAGCTGACAGAGCAAGAAAATGTAAGTGTGTATATGAACCTGTGTGTACACATACCTATAAACATTTCTATATGTAACCATTATATATATATTACATATATTATTATTATAATAAGCTACACTTGAGTTCTTACTGATGTCTCCAAATCTAATCCATTAGCACATAGATCATTCTTACCACCACCACCTTCACCTCGCTTATCTGCAAACTCCAACAGTGAGATAAAATCTGGCTTCAACCAGCAACCATCCATTTATACTCTATTGTTCAATTTCGGTATATGTATATAGCAGTTATCAGAACTGTTAACCTGTACCCCGTGGGAAAAACAACTTTATCAACTGGAGTATAGTACTTATGTGCAGGTCTTCTGCCTTTAGTTTTATAGGCTCCACGTATTTCCAAAGTTACTTAAGTCAGCACCTTTTTCTCCTACCCCCTTCAATGAAATTGTTTCTTACACTTGCAATATAGTAAGTCTATTTTGTCACGCTCTGTCTTCCACCCTGGGATCTCCCAATCCCCTAAATGATTTTCTAAATTTGCATATATTAAAGTTTACTCTCTGTACCGTAAAGTTCTGTGTGTTTTGACAAATGCACAGGGCCATGTACCCACCATTCTAGTATCATACAGAATAATTTCACTGCCCTAAACTTCCCATATGCTTCACCAAGTCAATCCGCCTCCTCTCTTCCCAAACCCTGCAACCACTGACCTCTGCACCCTCACTTCAGTTTTCCATTTTCCAGAACATCCTATGACTGAAATCACAGAGAGTGTAGCCTTTTCAGACCAGTTTCTTTCAGACCAGAAAGAAGCATTTTAAGATTTACCCATGTTTTCTTGTGGCTTGAGAGCTAATTTCTTTTTATCAATGAATAATACTCCGTCCATTACATAAATGTACCATGGACTGTTTATTCATTCATCTATTGAAAAATGTCTTCACTGTTTCCAGTGTTTGAAGATTATGATAAAGCTATTAATTAACAATCATGTGCAGGTTTTTGTATGGTTTTAAGTTTTCAAAGAAGGATTTTTGATGATAGAAATTCTCAACAAAGTGGGCATAGAGGGCACATACCTCAACACAATAAAGGCCATTTATGACAAGCCACAGCTAATATTACAGTCAATGGTAAAAAGCTGAAAGCCTTTCCTCTAAGATCAGGAACTAGACAAGTAGGCCCATATTCATCACTGCTGTTCAACATAGTATTAGAAGTCCTGGCCAGAGCAATTAGGCAAGAAAAAAACAAAATCATCCAAACTGAGAAGGAAGAAATAAAACTGTCACTATTTGTAGACAACATGACATTATTCAGTCATAAAAAAGAAATGAAATCTTGCCATTGGAGACAACATGGATGGACCCTGAGGGAATTATGCTAAGTGAAATAAGAAAAACAACACTGTATGATCTCTCTTACATGTGCAATCTAAAAACAAAAACAAAGCAAGCTCACAGATACAGAGAACAGACTGGGTGGCTGCCAGAGACAGAGGGTAGGGCGTAGGAGAAATAGGTGAAGGGGGTCAAGAGGTAAAAAGAAAAAATTAAATTAAAACAACAAAAGAAGCTTCAGTATAGCAGTTAACATCAATTCTTCTTCCTGAGTAATCTTCCAACTCTCTTAACTATCGACCAAAATCTCTTCCCACCAACTTGGTGCATTTGCCCAAACAGCCTCAAATTAACTAGTAAAATTTTCATTTCATATGTGCTAGCCACTCTTTTCAAAGCTCACCCATGAATTTAATTCAACTGAATATACGTTCACTAAGGGCCTACCATGTGCCAGGCATGTTACTAAAATTCGAAGGATGAAACAGTGGTCTTGGCCCTCAATGAGGGAAGTTTAAAGCATTTCACCTAGAGCATAAAACACCACAAATGCTTCACAGGGCACCCAAGCTTGCCCCAGCAGCTACCTCTCCCCATAGTAGCTGCCTTAACCTCTAGGTATATGAACTGCCTGTATATTTTTATTTGAGCCTCTTCTCTTCTCCTGCCACTGTGCAATTGATCCGGCTAAATTCCTAGATGTCTGGCAGGTAAGACATAAACTCGTTGTCACCATAGTCAATAGGCATTACTGAACCTTCTTCCAACAATGCAATACCATTCTTCTCTCCATCCCCTATTTTCCTGACAGAGCTTGGAATCATATACCAGTTACATTCCTGAAAATGTAAAAATGAAAAGACCATGCCAGGAATGATAAAACTGAAACGCTTTAACACTTCTAATTCAATACTGTCTATATCTCTGTAATTCTTACTTTTCCCAATGGAAATAAGAAAATAATATAAATAACTCAACTTCTTTCTACTGTTTATATGCAAAATGACTGGATAATGCAAAATGACTTTATAAGTAATGTAACACATTTGATCTGCAAATCTATTCCTCCCTAATAACTAACATCATAAAGGTATCATTAGGCACACACTAACATAAGAGGTTCAAGAGTGTATCTGACCCACTTCTAGGAATTTATCCTATAAAAATAATTCAACACCAGAAAAATATTCTATGCAGAAAAGTGTTCATTACTACATTATGTATAATAATAAAAACCTGAAAACCAGAACAATCCAAAGTAGGAAAATGGATGAGCAAATGTGAATAAATTAGGTCAATGGCATAATATGTAACAACTCAAAATAATTTGAAAAAAATAGATGTATGTGAAATGTCCAACAGAATGGCAAAGAAATAGTAAAATATAACACATCATAAATATATGTATACATTGCAAAAATATGTATATATGGAGAGACTGAAAGAAAATCTATAGAAAATTATTTAGGCAATGAAATTAGCCACATTTTCCCTTTAAAATTTTCTTTTACAATAGAAGTTTGAAGAAAAACATTAGTGCACTTCTCTACATCAAGTTTTGCAGGTTCTTCCAAATCATACCAAAAAAAAAAAAAAAAAACCAAGAATGGGAGGTGAGGGGATTAATTGAGCCCAAGAAATAAAAGGAGCTAAAACATCTGACTGCCAGGTTTGAACCCAGGCTCTGCCAGCCATTAGCTCTGTAACTGTGGGACAGTCACTAATCTCAAAGAGTCCCTTTATAAAATTGACTCATAACGTTCTGTGATTTAAAAAAAAGAAAAAAGAAAAAAGAAAGTGTATAACAAGTGTACAATAAATGTAAGTGGTTATTACTCCATTCATATATGTGTTGATCAACTAATAGTATTGAAGAGAAATACTGTGAAAACTATCAATATTATCTTGAGAAGCACATATTCTGTGTTGGTTATTTGGTGTTGGTGAGACTGCAACTTTTGAAAATCTCTTAAATTTTTTTCTCTAAGATAAAAGCCCTACTGCTTAAATTTTTTTTAACTCAGAATAATTTGATAGTATCCTCTTAAAACTTTACCTACTGACTTACTGATATTCAAACACATTTTTACTCATTTTACTTGTTTTACTTTTTGTACTCATTACAAGGCTTTTTAATGAGTAATTTTTTTAGATTTTATTTATTTTAGAGAGAGAGAGTGCATGCAGAGACAGAGTGGGGGGGGGAGGAGAGGGAGAGAGAGAATCTTAAGCCGACTTGGTGCTGAGCACAGAGCCCTATGGGTGGGGGAAGGGAGGCCTCAATCCCATGACCCTGAGATCATGACCTGAGCCGAAATCAAGAGTTGGACCCTTAAATGACTGAGCCACCCAGGTGCCCCTTAACAAATAAAGTTTGATTCAAGAAGGAGGCTCTGCTTTATTCATCTTTGTATTTCCCCAGCACCAGGTACAGTACACAACATATATAATCAACACTCAGTAATTGAATTCTTTAAATATTTTTTTCACCACTGCAGAATTAAATTATGTAACAATCTGGCTAAAGGATAGTTATCACTGCACATTCCTAATGCAATTTTCAAAAAGGGAATTCCTATTTTATTCTAGAACTTTATCCATTAAAAGAAACCCAGAAATAATGTATACAGGAAACCAACAGAATGTGGCTATCTAGCATTCACTGCATTAGTACATACCTTGGGTTGCTTAAGGCAACTCAGAATGAGAATTCAATGCTTAAAGACAGTAAGTTCTAAAATGCTTGCCCCTACAATTGCCAATGAGACTGATACCCAAGATAGAAGTTTCCCTCACCTTAAGAAAGCTGAGAGAAATCAATTTCTAAGTAAATCCCCTAAAAAAGGAGAAAAGATCTGGTTAATAAGTTCTGCCAAGAGTCAACAGCTGCCTTTCTGTCCTTGACACAGCACACTGCATCACTAGAACTAATACCCATGAGGTGTCTCCAGTATTACATTACCTTTCCATTTCTACCCTTGCCTTTTACTCTCTCATTCACCTACTGTCACATTCAAAGAAGTTTTTCAACTGCTATACCACTGCCAGCAGCAAAGAGAGTTAGAACCGCTCAGCCAGAGACAGCAATCTAAAACACTATCATTAGGATCACCCCACTCCTCTCTGGGATAGGAAACTTCAGGGCTGGCCACTACTGTATACCAGTCTACTTGGAGAACCTGCCTGAAGTGTGGTCACTAAAAATGAATGCTAACAACACATGGAAAAGCACCTGCAAAAATTTGGCCCTACACTCTTGGTAAATCTTTGTTTCAAATCACTCTAGTGAACTACGAGGTATAACAAACTGTTTAATCCAGCCTGATTTGTAACTAAGCAGCTATGCTTTACTGATGGAAATTGGAAGGTGAGAGTTACAAATCACATATTTAATATTATAAAGGCTTTGGATTGTATTTGATACAATATAGTCTACATTGTATTTGATAAAATATAGACACCCTGAAGAAGTAAAGAAGTACCTTACACCCTGCCAAGCACACAATGTCAAAACAGTGAAAAATGTTAAGACTCCAGCTCATAATTAGTCATTCTACTGCTAGGGAGGTGATGGCAGGCAATTTCTGTGGGAAAAGAAATGTCTGAGCTTGGAATAAGCAGTCTCTCTACCGAAGAAGTGGACACTTAAGAACTGCTTCAGCCTGCTCATAAATATTCCCACTCACTTGGAGACAGACACCAGGTGGTCTACCTAATCTAACTGATTCTAAGTAGAAGGCAACGTAAGAAAAATAAAATCAAAGAAAGAATAAGTGTTTTCCCATTTCCCTGGTCCACTACAGGAAATAAGCTGCCTGTACTCTAAGGACACTTTAGGATTTTTCTCCCACTGACTTTAATAACCTCTTTGCTCCGTCTTTGGGATCATAACATTATAACTATTATATAATTATCATTTTTTCAAACAGAAGCCACACACACACACACACACACACACACACACACACACACACGAGCAGGGGGGAGAGGGAGAGAGAAAATCCCAAGCAAACTCCCCACTGAGCTCTGAGCCTGATACCAAGACCCTGAGAGATCAGGACCTGAGTCTAAATCAAGAGCCTGATGCTCAAATGACTGAGCCACCCAGGCACAAAACACACAATTCTAGTAAGTATATGTACAAATGCAAAAAGATGGAATCAAATCCTCTCACTGGTTCTGTGGCATACCCTGTTTAAGTGGTAGTTTGATAATGACTTATCTTTTCTGGTGACATTCATTCTTTAACAGAGGACTTCCATATCTTTGCAAAAAATGAAAATATCACAAACAGCCCAAAAGAGTTCAGAATTACATGGTAAATAAATGAAACAGAACACTACTATATTGTGTTCTATAATGTAAATATGGCTAAGCCAATCATTACTGCATGCCAATTTCAATTTCATTAGGCTTGAAAATGAGCTATTAAATATTTCAGAAAACATTTTTTTAATTTAAAATTCCTGAACTTTTAAAGAAAATGGATAGATCCGCATCAACACTTTATTGTTACTAGTAACAATAAACAGGTCATGTTGCCAATAATTTGGATAAAGAAAGTCTCCATTTTTAAAAGGTTAACAGAAATCAGCAAAGGCTGTATTTCTATGGCTTCATTATGCTTAGAGTTACATAAATGAGACAAAAAAAAAGTGTCTTGGAGCTAATAAGTATCCAGGTTTTTGTGGATTTTTTTTTTCTAAAGACATTTCTTGACCATACAATAATTACTCCAAAAGTGAGTTTGGATTCTACAGATCACTTACTAATTATGTACTGAAACACATGTTTGTATAATAAAGCAATCCACTGGTCACCAAGTGATCAAACTTAGCAGCTAATAGTACCAACAGTACCAACAGTACTAGTACTCGTTGGAACATCTGATGTGATGCAATAAGGAGTATATCATGCCATCTATAAAGCACTCTTGCAAAAAAAAAGTCTAAGCTGAATTTAGTCATGAGGAGACCAATTAGATAAATTTGGAATGTTGGACATGGTATAAACTTAAAAACTCTGGGGATGCCTGGATGGCTCAGTTGGTTAAGCATCTGCCTTCGGCTCAGGTCATGATCCCAAGGTCCTGGGATTGAGTCCCACACTGGGCTCCCTGCTCAGCGGGGAGTCTGTTTCTCCCTCTGCCTGATGCTCCCCCTGCTTGTTCTCTCTCTCTCTCTGACAAATAAATATAAATAAATCTTAAAAAAAAAAAAAAAAAACTTTGACCAAGGCTTCAGTTCTTAAAAAAAGGAGTCAGGAAAAAACAAGGAAATAAAAAATGATACAGAAACCACTGTATATTAAAATTAAATTAAAATAGATAATATCAAATGCTTAAATCTTGATGGGATCCTGAATTAAAGACAAAATTTTAATAACTGCTATGAAAAACATTTTTGGGGACAGTTAGGGAAATGTGAATAGGGCCTGTGTATTAAATGTTATGGAATTGTTGAATTTTTCTTAGTAATGATAATGGTATTGTGGTAATATAAAAGGATATTCTTATTCTTAGGAAATGCATGCTGAAGAATTTAGGGGTGAAATGTCAGGATGTCTGAAGCCTGCAGGCAGCAAAGCAGCAAAGAAATAGTGGGAAAGGAGAAAAGGAAAACAAATGTTAAAAAATATTAATAACTGCTTAGTCTAAGTGAAGGATATACAGCTACTCATTGTTCTAGTCATTTAACTCTCCTGTAGGTTTGAACATTTTTAAACTATAAAGTTGGCAGTGGGGAAGAATGGGTGTGAAGGCATCAATGTTTTCATACACTTGCAGTACTATGCTTTTTGCCTGTATATTCACACAACACCCAAACCATCATTACTTTTCTCTCAGCAGCAAAAGATGATAAATTAAATGCTGCTGCATGATGGGCAGCACAGATACAAAATTCTTTTTCCAAGCACAGTAAAAGCTACCTAGAAAAACAAATTCAGAAGAGAGCCCGTCAAGGGTGAATGAATTTAAAAGTCTCGTCTAGGAAAAAAAACACAGTTCCCAAACCTTATTACATAAGTTAAAAGAAAAGCTCCAATCAATTTAAGGAAAGCCAGTCAGCAGGAGTAGTAAAATATTTTCAAAAAATGCAAATCATATCACCCATTTATAAATTTAAAGGTTTTATCAAACATGATTTATCACCATGGGCAAGAAAACCTTAACATTTCATTTGTTTATCTTCAAATGGGTTAAGTGTGAAAAGAATGCTGAACAAATATAAAAAGTTTAATAACCAGAAATTTTTTTTCCTAGCAGGATTTCATTACATTGCTTACTATATGTAAAAGCGAAAAGACTGTGAACAATATGAAACTCCAAAAGAGGATCTGTAATGAATAAGAAAACTGTGCCCCACACACAGAGGGTATGCAAATATTTGTTAAATGAATACTTACGGAAGACAAAAGTATACCATATGCCTTTAAAATATGCTACCATCCAGCAAAACGGGCATGTGAAAAAAATTTTCCCTAATTAAGACTATGACATTGCAATTATCAGATACATACAGCATACTCTCGAAGAAAGAAAAAAAAAGATACAGTGGAACTTTCAGGAAGTATATTTACTCTATGAAAAACTGATCACAAATCCTAAGGGGATCCTCCTTCACTAGCAAAAACCTCCAAAGACACATAGAAGGGAAGTGCCTCAAGTTCTAGAAACCAAGAATACACGCTTTTATGAATCAGAGCTATTCTTTACAACCTCTGGAGGTTTCCAGAGCCATTCTTCTAGGAGAAATACTCAAGCCTGCAGAACTGACTAGCGATCTTTCAGACAACATGGGGTTCTAATGTGGCATGATAACCTTGGTGGAAAAGGACTCCCAGGAATACCAAAACTCCTTGTCCCTGACTGATCTCTTAAGAGACAGAAAAGCTTATACGCAGCTCAAGGATGCCTGCCATGCCCATGGTCATTCTTTCTGCATAAGTAAAAAAGTTTTACTTACATGTCTATAACTAATTAGACCAAGAATCAGTACCTGAAGCAAAGCTAGACATAACAGAAGTGGCCAAGAAGTAGGGTGAAGAGGAGTGGTTAGACTGGCATTGTCTAAAACAGTTGTCACTGGGCGAGCATAGTTATTACTCACTTGAAATCTGATTACTCTGAATTAAGGTGTGCTGTAAGCATAAAATACATGCCAAATTTCAAAAACTTCTTATGAAGAATGTAAAATACCTTATTAATAATTTTATATTGATTATATATTAAAATAATATTTCATTTATTTGGGTTTAAAAATGGTTGAAGTTAATTTCACCTTCCTAATTTTGTTTTCCTTACTTTTTTAATGTGGCTACTAGAAATTTTAAAATTACATGCTGCTCATTTAGCCTTTTTAAACAACACTGACACTATGAACAAAAAGAGCTTGTCAAACAGAGCAGCAACTTATATTTAAGGGCATTTACCATGTTTCAAATACGTGCTATTTTGAATACAGTATTTCTTTTATTCTTTACAACAGCTTTAAGAAATATATACCCTGGTTCAGGGAAGGGAAAATATAGTTTGAGGGGGTGGAAGGGGAGACAAAAAACCAACCAACCAACCAACAAAAAACCTGCCCGAAATCACAGAGCTAATAAATACCAAAACAGGGATTTGAGCTCAAACCTTCAGATCCCAGAGTTTAAGCCCCAGAACCCCTAGGCCGGTAGTTCTCAAAGTGTTGTCCCAAGACTATCATCATCACCTGAGAACTTGTTAGAAGTAGAAATTCTCAGACTATACATCATACCCAGAGAATCAAAAACTCTGGAGGCAGGGTTTAACAGTTCGTATTTTAACAAGTCCTCCAGATGATGCTGAATTGATTCAGCCAAAAAACCATTTCCCTGAGTTATAGCAAATCCTCTCAGAAGTGTGTAACTTGAGAAGTCTGAGGAAAGGCTAGTCCCTGTTACTATATCCTTTGTTGGAGCTCTTCTAGAAACCTGCTCTATCTGGTAAGCATTGAGGCTCTGCAACTGCATCCTGACTTTCCAAAGTATTCCTTCAACAAACCCATCATCTAGTGCAGCATTTCATTTGAGATCCAGATGGATTAAAGATTAAAACACAAATCACAAAAGCACTCGCAAAAAATAGTTTTTGGTTTTTTTTTTTAAATAATGTTAGGGTAAAGACCCAAGTATGAACCAAACCCTGACACTAAAAAAAAAAAAAAAAAAACCTGATTAATTCAATAATATTAAAAAAAACCTGACTTGCACAAAAACACGAGAAGCAGGGTTTAAAAATAAAAAGAATAACTGGGGCAGGGCGATTTTTACAACAAATATCACAAAGAGCTAATTCCTTAATTTATATAAAGGATCCCTACAAATTAAAAGAAAAAGAACCACCCAAGAGGAAAATGCCTCTCCCAATTAAATAATTAAAATAAATGGGTCACAATAAAGGAAATGCAAATGATCGGTTTCCCTCATAGTAAGAGAAATACAAATTAAAATGTGATTTTTTTTTTTCCATTTTTCAGACTGGCAAAGATCAAAGGGATTGAAAATAGGTCCAAAGCTAAGTTTCTGATATTCTTGTTCCCACCCCCATGTGTTTTGATAATCAGTATGTGATGATTCCATTCAGGAACTGCTCAGGTCAAAAATCTTAATATCACATTTGATTTGATTGCTCTCTTCTTTCTCCCTCTTTCCTCCCGCCACCACATCTGATCTGCTAGCAATTCTGCTAACTCTACCTTCAACAAAGATTACAAATTCAACTACTCTTCATCACCCTTCCTGCCATCACTCTGATCCAAGACATTGTGAACTCCTCCCTGGATTATTATAGTAACCTCCTAACTGCCCTTGCTCTTGTCCGCCAGTCATTTCCTAACACAAAAGAACAGCTCTAGCTGCTAAAAGCACATCAGATTATATCATCACTCTGCTCAAAACCCTCCAATGGATTTTCATCTCAATCAGTAGAAGCTAAAGTGTTTACCATGATATACAAGCCCTTACATGATCTGAGCCCCTGACCCCCTGACTTTATCTCCTCCTACTCACCGTTTGCTTTCTCTGCTGCAGTCATACTGGTGCGCCTGCTGTTCTTAAACATTAAGAAAACTTCTGCCTCGGAATCTCTGCACTTGAGTTCCTCTGCCTGGGATGATCATCTTCTAGATATCTACATGGCTAGCTCCCTCACATCCTTCAGATTTTTTACAGTGACCTTCTCTAATCACTGTATCTAAAATTTTACTCTCCAATCCTGAAACCTCATATATTGCTTTGAAGGCATCCCTTCATTGATTCATAACATCCAATGGTGCTAAACAAAGTCTGGCAATCGGATTCTCCTTAAGTAGGGAACCTCGTATGAAATTTCTTTTAGAAGCATTTTTTTTAAAATCTGTTTAGTTATAAAATCTTATCAAGTTGTTATCTTGCTATTATTTGGTGTGGGTCCACTGATTTTAAAGATTTCAGTCTTTAACACTGGAAACTGTCATTACTATTTTGACCCTCCTCCCATTTTTTTCTGCTTTCCCAAGTTTCTGAGGAAAAAATCACTTTGAATCTAGGCCTTTCTACCCAGGCATACAGCATTCACATCAAAAGAGCAAAACACTATCATCATCCAACATGGCTGTCAAATTTGCCACATAGATATTTCTGATAACAATACCAGAATCTGTTCTCCAGCAAAAAAACTGATCCTCAGTAGGAAAATGTGAAATATAAGAATTGTAAGCAAACAAATGAGTTAAACTCATGGTTATTTCTAAATATATCTTTATTTTTTCATTTGTTTTTTAACCAAGCATATACCTAACTTCAAAGAAACATGATTATCAATATAATTTAGGTGCCCTTTTCCAGTCCAATAGCATCTCAAACTTAGCATGCCCAAAACCCAACTCATTTTCCAATCAAAACTGCTTCTCTGGCTGCCTACCTCATCTCAGTAAAAAGTAATTCCATTCTCCCAGTTGCTTAGACCAAATATCTTTTTTTTTTTTAAAGATTTTATTTATTTATTTGAGAGAGAGAGAGAGAGAAACAGCATGAGAGCGGAGAGGGTCAGAGGGAGAAGCAGGCTCCCTGCTGAGCCGGGAGCCCGATGTGGGACTCGATCCCAGGACTCGGGGATCATGACCTGAGCTGAAGGCAGTCGCTTAACCAACTGAGCCACCCAGGCGCCCTAGACCAAATATCTTAAGAGTCATCTCTGACTATCAAAAAATCCTGTCAGATCTACCTTCAAAGTGTATCCAAAATCCTAACAGTTCCGCCCGACTCCACAGCGCTGGTCCACACACCATCAGGATCTCAAACTTGAATTACTGTAAAAATCTCCTAAGAGGACTTTCTGCATCCTCCCTCCTCTGCCCCCAGAAGTTAACCTAAGTAACACTTTTTAAAATTATCTGATCACATCATTTCTTGGATTCGATCAAACCCTACTCTACACTGGCTTCCCATCTCATCTAGAGTTAAAGCTAAAGTTCTTACTAAAGCCTACCAGGGTCTCAATCACTCAAGTCTCTTAATTACTTTTGACTCCACCTTTTACCAGTCTCTTAGTCTTTCACCCTGCACCAGCCAACAGTGGCATTTTGCTGTTCCTAGAACACATCTTGAACACTCTCTAGCCTCAGGGGTTTTGTACCTGCTGGCACCGTTGCCTGGACACTCTATCCCCAGATAACCACACAACTTTGTCTTTAATTATTTAACTCCCCTAACATAAAATAGGAAATCTACACATGCTTGTACAGCTTGCCCTAGTACCCCCTCTGTCGTTAATTATTCCTTTTTTCCACAGCACTTGTCACCATCTGACATACTACATATTTATATTTGTTTCCCCTCCCACAAGAATATAAGGTCCTTGAACATAGAGATTTTGCCAGTTTCATTTTCTGGTATCTCCAGTGCTAGGTTAGTGCCTAGTATACATTAGGTGTTCAGTTAAATATCTGTAGAATGAATAAAAGCTAGACACTTTAAAAGCTTCTCATTGCTCTATTTCTGGAGCCTAAGAGAGTCTCTGACACAGAGCATACTCAGTAAATGCTGGAGCAAGGCAGGGAAGGAAGAGCTAACTAACAATCTACATTAAGGCCACATCCTTAAATGAGCAAGAACAACAAGAGAAGTTGTTAAAAGAAATACGAAAACAAATCAATGTCAAAAATTTATCTCCAAATAACAGCTGTCTTCAATGGAGACATGAAGCTAAGAAAAGCATTTAAGAAATAGTATATTTTATTCATTTATTTTTTTTAAGATTTTATCTATTTATTAGACAGAGACACAGCGAGAGAGGGAACACAAGCAGGGGGAGTGGGAGAGGGAGAAGCAGGCTTCCCACCGAGCACCTGATGCGGGGCTCGATCCCAGGACCCTGGGATCATGACCTGAGCCGAAGGCAGACGCTTAACGACTGAGCCACCCAGGCGCCCCAAGAAATAGTATACTTTAATTTTGTAAAACAAAGCAAAAAAGATCAGTAAGCTTACAGTGAGAAACTATTACGATAATGTCAACATTCTGAATCACACTGGGGCAAATAATGCAGAATATCAGGAATAGAGAGACAAGATGACAAAATAAACAAATTTCAGAGCAGTAACATTTCTTGCAGTGGGGGAGGGAATGGAAAAGAGTTTGCAACAGATGTAGCAAGATACCACTTCAAGGACAAAGTTTGGCAGGAATAGAAAGTATAAAGGTCAAACTGGAGATACATATTGAGACCACATATTTACACAGCTTACTGGGAAAGCAGCATTAAAGTACCCAGTGATACAGAAAGAATCCTATGTGCTTCTACAGTTATCAGGAAAAAGCATTAATCACACAGTCCAATGGGGTAAAAAGACAGCAGTGTGAGGGCAAAGATAACGTTACTATGGGAACTTTGCTTCTTTTTTTCCAACGTATTGGCAAAATTAGCATTTTACCTCTAATGTAGCATTAAAAATTTTACCAAAAAAAATCTAACTTATACAGTATTGTCTCTCACTCCAATAACCCTAACAATCAGTAGTTTCCAAAACATGTCCTGTAAGGGCAAGAATACACAAGTCATCAGAACAGTTCTAAGACTTGCCTGAGAAACTCAGCTTTCTTTGGAGAAAATACTAAATCTATTAAAAGACATTAGTTTAAAGAGTAAGTTTCATTTTGAAGGCATGCCCAACAGTAATAATACTTCCTTTTATTTTTTTTTTTTTAAAGATTTTATTTATTTGAGACAGAGAGAATGAGATACAGAGAGCATGAGAGGGAGGAGGGTCAGAGGGAGAAGCAGACTCCCTGCCGAGCAGGGAGCCCGATGCGGGACTCGATCCAGGGACTCCAGGATCATGACCTGAGCCGAAGGCAGTCGCTTAACCAACTGAGCCACCCAGGCGCCCAATAATACTTCCTTTTAAAGAAATGGCAGTTGAGACCAAGGAAATCCTAACCTAGGGTCACGAGATCCATACCAGTTTCAGTGAGAAAAGTTGAAACCAGGTCACCTAACCCATCTGGTTCTTGCTTCTCTCTCCTCTCCTCTTAACCCTGGTTTAACAAAGTGCAAGCAAATGGTCTCCAAAGTTCTGCATCAGTACAGCAGTGTTTACGCAGGGGGAAGAGTTAGATTCAGGAAGTCTGAGGCAGCCCTAAGGAATTTAGAGTTTACAAAACCTGTGCAGGTGACTGAACTACCATTTGAGAGTAAACAATTACTGCATTGAGAATGCTTCTAATTTTTTTTAGGTTTTGTAGGTTTAGGTTTGTAGTCCCAATACCACACACAAATACAGGTATCCTCATTTTTCTCAGAATAAGGTATTTCAGGATATTTTAAACCTATAGACAAGTGAATTCTGTTTTTCTTCCTAATTTCCTATTTGATTTAAAACTTCTTGGCAACAGTGTTACCAATTAAAGGGAGGCTAGATACTGTTACTGGGAGGGCTTCTAGAACAAATTCAAAACTCTGAACCATTTTTTTCAAAACCTAGAAACTAATCTTTCTGGACATCATCATCTGTAACCTCTGACACCTCATACCACAGAAATTAATTTCTCTCATGGTTGAAGATATGCTGCCTACCTCACTTCCACTCCCCACCTTTGTTCTGTATTTACATTATCTCCTAGAACTGGGGTTAAATTTCAAACTCTGTCAGCAAGTACCACAATCTGATTCAAAGTAAAATCCTACTCCAATGTTTCAGAAAATTTTCCAGGGTCACTGACCTCCAAGATAAATCACTGGTCTACATTTGGGAGTAAGTTTTAAAACTGGGAAGTCATAGCCTATCTGAATGAGATCATATGTTAATCATCTTTGTATTCCCCATGCTTGGAACATTTAGTAAACATTCTGAAAACTTTTTTTTACTGACATAGTTATGACTTAGGCTTCTTAATAACATGGTGAGTATGAAATAAAGTTTGCCTTTAGCCATATAATGAAGAAATAAATAACAAGGGAAAAATATCCTCTTTTCTAGGGAAGAATGGATGGTTAAATTTAACATTCCTGCTTTCTTCAAAGATTCATCTCTTGCTATAATGATTAGCCTTTCTTTAATAATAATAATTTAAAAACATAAAAGTAAATGACTTGCCAAAATGCTTTAAAAAAAAAAGCTGTATCAATGTAAAGTTGGACAGAAGACTCAGGGGTTTTTACTAACTCAAAACATTTGTTTTTATCCACTAAAATAATGATAAAAAACCTGCAACAGGAGGCTAGCCACTATTACACCATTTAAAGAAACTGCTGGTTATTTCTTCACTTCCCAAAGAAGGCACTTCTTATGCCCAGGTGGTACTAGCAGCAACTTACTAAGCATAATTTTTGGTGTCTATCCTATGACATTCAACCAATGCCACCACCCTCAAATCTGTTTACATTCTCTTACAGGTAACAGCTGATGAATCCCATCAAAGTTCAGTCATTTAAGGGCTCAGATTACAAACTCAAATGTCTACAGGAACTGGGCAGGTAACATAAATGAGTAAAGTGAGCTAGGTTCAGAACAACAGGAAATTATAAACTTAGGGATGCCTATCAGTCTAAAGGGGCAACATCTACTCAACTCCAGAAGACTGGAGCCACATAGAAATTAAAAAGAGAAAGGAAAAATACATTTTGTAAAGAGAAGCCAAACATTCAAAATTTATGTAAAAGCTCCTCTAGTTTGGGGGCACCTGGGTGGCTCAAGTTATGATCCCAGGGTCCTGGGATGGAGCCCCAGCTTCTCCCTCTGCCTCTGCCTGCCATTGCCCCTGCTTGTGCTCTGTCGAATAAATAAATAAAATCTTTAAAAAAAAAAAAAAAAGCTCCCCTAAGTTTTGAAACACTTAAGGCCAAATTGAACACATCTACAATCTCTATATTGTGTTTCCCGTTAAAATACAAATGCACCTGGAAGAGTAGGTTATCAATTTCACTAAAGATACCAGCACAATGCCTTTAGCAGAGCAGGTACTCAACAAAGACTTTTTGGATGGACAGACCTTATATTACAAGACAATTTAGGTGTTGAGAGACTAAAAGAATAAAAAGCAAATTTCACATAGCTTCACAATTTCACAGAGATCTGCCTCTCCTGTCCGGTTTATCTCTTCTCCTGTATCTTAATACTCCTTTATCTGTTTCCATTTTTCTCTTCTATAATTGCTTATACTTTGGTCTGTTGGCGCCACTAATAACCCAAATGGTAACACCAACCTAAACTTCACTGATTTTTTTTTTAACTTTGAAAACTACAATGTTAGGATAAGGATTTCAAATAAGTTCCAAGGTTTTTCTGGGCAAGGGCTGTTATATTTATCTGTCTTCCAACTACCACTTCCCTCTTCCTGGCCTCATCTAAGTTCTTAATAAATAACTGTTTCTTTAACTGCATGTCATTACAGAGAAATTTTTTAAATTTTATTTCAAAAAAGGACTCCCTTGAGTATCACATTCCTCCAGTGCCTCAAAGATATCTGGTGCTCCCACATCTTTATTTACTAAGCTAGAAGCAGCCGAAGGAAATAAAACTGACATACTAAAAGTCTTACACAATGGAACAATTACAAATGAAATGTCCCTTTTAAATTTTCATATTCACCTTATTGAAACTTATTAAGTTTCAGGCGTTAAGGGGCGCCTAGGTGACTCAGTAGGTTAAGCATCTGTCTTCAGCTCAGGTCATGATCCCAGGGTCCTGAAATCAAGTCCCACATCAGGCTCCTTGCTCAGCAGGGAGCCTGCTTCTCCCTCCGCCTGCCACTCCACCTGCTTGTGCTCCATCTCTCTAACAAAAAAAAAAAAACCTTTAAAAAAAAAAAAAAAACTGTTAAAAGAACAGTACAAGTGCTGCAGAACCCATGAACACACAACACATATCCTCTCTGAAAGCTAACAGACTAAATCCCAGGCTTTCACATGCTCAAAAGGAGACGTGCTGACAACTACAACTGGCTCGCTCTTTATAGACAGTTTTAGCTGGACCCCGCCTTCACCTCTGGAAGAGCAGCTCACTCCCACAGACTGGACTCATGCTGGACAACTGGATGCTGGGATGTTGAAGTCCACTGGGCTTCAAAAAAAGTTTGAAACAAGTCATTCATTAAGCCAAAGTTTCTGTCAACAACTCACCATCAGCACTGTATCAGGAAGGACACTGCTTTGTTCAAATTATGTAATCAAATACAATTTAAAGGTTGCAACCAAGTGCAACCTCTACATCCGACCATCAACTAAAGAAGAGACCATAAGGTGACTGGTGTTCAAATTTTTAGTTTGTTCTCCAACACCGACTGGGGGAACATGGAAACTAAGATTGCATTGTGCATGTCTGATCCTCCATTCCAACCCATGGATGGTTATACCACTGATAATCCACTTCAACTTCTCATATGTACAAGAAAACCTAGACAGCCTCACCTTAAAAGCTCTTAACCCTCAACTCATCAGACCCAATTTAGTTTCCAGTCTCTTTTTCAACAGTTCTAACTAACTGTAAGGACTGATATTTATTGACCTCTATTCTTTCCTAAGAGTAACTGAAAGAAATTTCATGCTCTATCTTGCAATTACCATATTGGTCCAATGGATCCATTTTATAAATCTAACACATTATGGAAGTTTAGTGATCTTATTTTCCCTTTATCTTGAAACATTTTGTGATTTCATCATCCTGGGAGTTAATTTATCATTACTCATCATTATTTATCAATTATATCCACCGATGCTTTAAAAAAAAAAAAACTACAATAAGAAAAAGGGAAAACAGTTGTCTACATTGAAAGATAATGCAACTGAGATATAAATCATTTCCTTCCATTTTCGCATTGCACTGTACAAAGTATATGCATCATCTTCCAGGAATAAAAGACTTGGAGATACCATCTTTGTAGCCTGCTTTAACCTTCAAATGAATATAGCTGAGAAATCAGAATTTTTCACTTTCTGCCCATGAGGGCAAAGAAAATTAACAGAGGAAGACGGTTCCAAATTATTAGACAAATCAGATTAATGCAAACAGAGAGCAGCACTCTAGACTCTGTATTTCTAATGCTAAAAAGTAAATATTCTCATCAAGTTAGTCATTCATTAGGAAGGACTTTGTCACATATTTTGCAACAAGAATACAGACCATCCCATTCTGTTAAAAGTACATGTGACCGTAATTCTTTCATCTTTTATGTTTACACGGCTAAGTTTACTTGATACAAAGAAGTCTGCAACATTTAAATTCTAAATAAAATTCCTAAATGCTTTTCGCTTTTTCTTCTGTATGTTTTTAATAAAAATGACTTACTATAAAAATATGAATATGCACTATACCCAGATGATAAACTGATTATTTTTCCAACCTAACAGAGATTCAATAACAAATTTCCTCTTCCTACCCCCTATACTCACCCTCTTAAAGGTTGCTACACTGCTTACATCATTTACAAATACAGAAATGTATAATTGGCTGCATTTTTATTATATAACTCATGTTGACTTTCTACAAAGAAAAATACTTATGTTAATGTACATTGATTTAAATATATGCTCTATATAATTTATATTGTATATGTTATACATATTTTACATATAAATATATTTATTTTACAAAACTAAAATACTATAACTGTATTTCAGCTTGCTTCTTTCATTCAAAAATATAAATAAAGCACTTTAAGGTAAATTAAAGTTTACCCCCTGGTTTAAATAATTACTTTAGGACTCCTCCTGTAACAATTAGCATTCCAAATCACCTACCTAACCATGACCAGAAGTCACCAAAATACCCTGAGATCTCATTTCAAAGATCAGAGACATGAGACTCATATTTGCTCCCATATGGACAAAAATGACTTACACACACACACACACACACACACACGCAGAAAAGCATCATTTAGTCTTAATTTTTAAGTAATAACAGCCCTCTTCTTTTTTAAAAAAAGATTTTATTTATTTGACAGAGAGAGACACAGCAAGAGAGGGAACACAAGCAGGGAGAGTGGGAGAGGGAGAAGCGTGCTTCCCGCAGAGCAGGGAGCCCGAGGACGGGCTGGATCCCAGGACCGTGGGATCATGACCTGAGCCGAAGGCAGACGCTTAATGACTGAGGCACCCAGACGCCCCAATAACAGCCCTCTTCTTATTCCTAAATCCTGATTACGGCACTACCCTTTATAAGTGTTGATGCCATCATATGATTTTTTAAGTACCCCTAATTTCTCAGTATAGAAGAAACATGTTATTCTATGAACATAATAGGATCCTAAGTCAGCCCAAATTCTTCTACCTACACATCTAATACCACCAGCATTTCCACCAGCCTTTAGGATGGAAGCACTCTCTAGATGTGGTTCCCCCGGCTCACCCCTTGATTTTGTTATTTTTCTTTTTGGAAAACCTTACGTACTTTAAATTCACCCTCTTCCCTTCCTCTGTTCTCCTGCCCTTAAAAGTACATTCCAATTGTGCTTTTTTGTGTGCAAGAACAAGTAGAAAGCACAGAAATAAATCCATGTTATAATTTTTCCAGAAGGATTCTACTTCACCAAGCAAGATACTGCTTACCCTACAATTAATTTTAATATTGTAGCAGGGAAGATTTTTTTCCTTTATGTTTTAATCTAGGGACAAGAACAAATCCAGTAATAGAACGTCAACATTAATTTGAGGGGAGATGAAAAATGACTTAATAACACTGTAGCAGGATTAATATTGTACAATAGATCATGGAGCCATAAAACTTTTGACAAATTCATTTTTGTATCACTGTATATTCTTGCTAATAGGGCAGGGCATATCTGAAAGGCTGTTAATACCTTACAGCACAAATGCCGATCATATTGCACTGCAAGGGGATACATTCTCTAGGAGAAGGGAGAAAAGAGAATTGTCCTCACCCATCTGCAACTTGCATTTAAACGCAACATAGAGGAAAAATAAGGGCAGAGTGATTTCAAGCAAGAAGCTAATGTCTGCTTGAAATCAAGTAGTACAAGTCAGAAAATGAGTTGATGGTTATACCAGGAAATCTGCTTCCACTTCAAGACCCTCTAGCCAAGGAATTAAGAGTGGAAAACAGATCAGCAAATGACATAAGATGGATTTTACCCAAAACAGCTATCTAAACAAGATGTGAAGCCAATAGACCAAATATGGGAAACCCAGTATAACGACAAAGAAGCTACCAGGTCCTTAAATGAATTAACAAACAAAAAGCAGCTATCAGATCTTTACACCAAAAATAACTTCTGCTTCCAGAGCCAAAATGGACTAACAGGAAATGAACTTATCCTCTTCCCTGAAACAACCAGAAAAATACATGAGACAACAGTTTCCAAAACTAAACATCTGACAAAAAAGGACAATAATGATTCCTGAGGGATGGGAAACAAAGGAGAAAAGCCCTACGACTGCCTCAGCTTACTGCTTCGGGTGAGTTTCCGGGCCACAGAACAGAGAAGGGAAAGTGTGACAAAAGCACGCAGTAGCACTGGCTTCAAGGGCTTTGCAACCTGTGCACTTGCAGCTCAGAAAGGACCTGTGTGTGGTTTCATGCTCTGCTGCTGCCATTTTGAAATTCAAAAAAATTTCTGAACCAGTGGCCCACATTTTCATTTTACACTGGGCCCTGCAAATTGTATAGCTGGTCCTGCCCGGCCGATGTCCTGAACTGAGCAACTTAGCTGAGACTCAGCAGAGACCAATGAAGCTAGAGTTCATAGGACAGAGTAACAGCATACAGCTAGATCAGTACATGTATCTTTAAAAACACTAACCAAGGCCAGGGAAAGATTCATCCAAAAGGATTAGGAAGAATAAATAGTATCTGTCATGCACACAAGGCTGGTAACAGTGCCTGTTCCTAAAGGTCAGACCAAGAAAACTCATAATTTAGGGCAATGGGTAAAGTACTCAAGATCTTGCCTTGCGAGTGGAGAACAATTAACCCTAGACTGAGCACCACCTCAGATCCATAACCGCCCCCCCCCCCCACAAAAAATCCTAAAAGCTCAACTTCAAAAAATCAAATTGTTTCCAAATAAGTTAACTGCATCCCAGAACAAAGCTCAAGATTTATAGGTAGACAAAAATATACAGCATCCAACAAGGTAAAACACAGTATCTGGCATCCAAAAATTACCAAGTACACAAAGGAGTAGGAAAACAGCACCCATAATAAGAAAAAAAACAATCATTTACAACTGCTATGGTCATTCATATGTTGAAATCCTAACCCCCAAAGGTGATGGTATCAGTAGGAAAGGGCTTTGGGAGGCGATGATGTCATGAGAGTGGGGCTCTCATGAATGGGAATAGTGCTCTTACAAGAGATACCACAGAGCTAACTAGCCCCTTCCATCATGTGAGGGTACAATGAGATAGCTCTGATCCGGAAGAGAAGCCCTCATTCGACCAAACTGGCACCCTGATCTTAGACTTCCATCCTCCAGAACTGTGAGAAATAAATCTCTCTTGTTTCTAAACCACCCCAGTCTGTGGTATTTTGTTATAGCAGCCTGAAAGGACTAGGCCATCAACTAACCCAGAACCAACACAGATGTTTAAAATTAGCAGATAAGAACATTAAAACAACAACAGAGCAGAATCTGTATTGCTGCTATTGCTGAAGCAATAATTAGGTGGAATTTTATAGCACTGAAAATATTAGAAAAGATCTTAAATCAATAAACTCAGCTTCTATGAAGAACAAATTAAACTCAGTATGCAGAAAAAAGGAAGTAATAAAGGTAAAAGTAAAAATAAAATAGAAAACAGAAAAACAAAAGAGAACACAAATGAAACCAAAATCTGGTCTTTAGAGACAATCAATAAATTGATAAACCTCTAACCAGAAACTGACAAGGAGAGAGAGAGAAGATACCAATAAGCAATATCAAAAATGAGAAGCACTGTCAATGGTACAGATATTAAAAATACAACAGAATATGACAAACAACGTTATACCATAAATGTAAGTTACATGAAATGGACAAAAACCACTGAAAGACAAACCTCCTAAGGCTCACTCAAGTAGAAATAGATAATATGAATAGCCCTGTATCTTTATTAAAATTAACTGTATTTGTAGTTAAAAATCCTCCCACGGAGAAAATTCTGGGCATAGATGGCTCCAATGGTGAATACCAAACATTTAAGGAAGAAATAATACCAATTCTAAACAAACTTAGAGACAATTGAAGTGATAGGGATATTTTCCAACTCAGTCTTTGATATGAGAATTTGCTCTGATAACAAAACAAGGACATTACAAGATAGGAAAACTACGGACTAATATCCATAATGAATATAGATGTAAAAATTCTAAATAAGATTTTATCAAAATGAATCCACATTATGTGCTAAAAGGATAATACATCATGAAGCAGGACTTATCTCAAAAATGCAGGACTAGATTTCAAAACTAATCTGTGTAATTAATTCACTAGATTAACCCCACATAAAACTAAACTAAAAGAGAAAAACCATACGATCATCTCAATAGACACAGAAAAAGCATTTTAAAAATCTAACATTCATTCTTGATATAAAAAAAAAAACCTTGGCAAACTAGAAACAAAGGGGAACTTGCTCAACCTTACGAAGAGCATCTATTAAAAACCTACAGCTGGGGCACCTGGGTGGCTCAGTCAGTTGGGCATCTGCCTTCGGCTTGGGTCATGATCCTGGAGTTCCGGGATCTAGCTCCGCGTCGGGCTCCCTGTTCAGTGGGGAGTCTCCTTCTCCCTCTCCCTCTGCTCTTCCCCCTGCTCGTGCTTGCTCACTCTCTCTCTCACTCTCTTTCTCCCTCAAATGAATAAATAAAATCTTTAAAAATATGCATTAAAAAAAAAACCCTACAGCTAACCTCATATATAAATGGTGAAAGACTGAGCACTCTTCCTCTTAGCTCAGATGTCTGCTCCTGCCACTTCAACGTTGTACTGGGGTGTCTATCCAGTGCAGTCAGGCAAGAAAAAGAAATGAAAGGCATCCAGAATGGAGAAAAAGAAGTAAAGTCCCCTTATTCACAGAAAACATGATTAAGTTTATATAGAAAACCCAATGGAATCAAAAATAAAGCTACTAGAACTAATATGTTAAACAGTTTACCAAGGTGACAGAGGATACAAAATCAATGTATAATTAGAAATAAAAACTTCAAATACTATTTATAATAATATCAAAAATATAACTGCTTAAGGATAAAGCTGACAAGAGATGTGAAAGACCTAGACAGTAAGAACTATAAGACATTACTGAAAGAAGTTAAAGACTTCAAATGAATAGAGAGGGACAGTTTGATCATGGATAAAAAGACTAAAGATTGTTAAAGTGTCAATCCTTCCCAAGAGTGGTACTGGCATAAAGATAGATCAATGCAACAGAATAGGGACACCTAGGTGGCTGAGCCCGTTAAGCGTCTACCTTCGGCTCAGGTCATGCATGATCCCAGGGTCAGGGGATGGAGCCCTGCATCAGGCTCCCTGCTCAGCAGGGAGTCTGTGTCTCCCTCTGCCTGCCACTCCCCCTGCTTGTGTGCTCTCTCTGACAAATAAATAAATAAAATCTTTTTTAAAAAATGCAACAGAATATAGTCCAAAAAAACAAAACAAAACAAAAAAAACACAACTGATTTTTGACAAAGGCCCAAAGGCAATGCAGTAGAAAAAGGAAAGCTTTTCCAACTATTAGTATTGGGGGGGGGGGGGGCGCAGAGAACAACTTAGATCCATACCTCATACCATATATAAATATTAATACAAAATAAATCATAGATCTAAATATAAAACCTAAAGCTATAAAACTTCTTGAATACAGAAAAAAAATCTTTAAAAGCATCATCTATAACAGAACAAATGAATAACTGAAATTCATAACTTCTCTTCAAAAGTCGCTTTAAAAGAATGAAAATACAAGGGGAAAATACAAACCACACAGCAGTAGAAAATCTTTACAAAGCATATATAATAAAAAGGAATTTTATCCAGAATATATAAAGAATTCTCAAAACTCAGTAATAAAATGAACAACTCAATTTAAAAATGAGCAAAAATTTGAAAGTTCAACAAAGAAGATACATGGGTAGCAAATAAACACATGAAAAGATATGCAATGTCATGAGAGCAATGGAAATTATAACCACAATGAGATACCAAAATATACCTATTAGAATGATTAAAACTAAAGATGGACCATATCAAGTGGTGAGGAGGATATAAAAGAACTAGTACCCCCATATGCTGCTGCTGAGTATTAAATGGTACAATCCCACTGGAAAAGTTTGGCAGTTTCTTAACAAATTAAACATACATCTATATATAATCGATCCATCCCACTCCTAGGAATTTGCCCAAAAGAAAAGGAATATAAGGAACAAATGTCCATATAAAGACTTGCACTGAATGTTTACAGCAGCTTTATTTGTAATAGTCAAACCTAAAAACCAAAATGCCCATAAGAGATAAGTGGATAACTAACTTATAATATATCCACACAATAAAATACTATTTAGCGATTTGAAAGGAAAGAACTGTTGATACAGGCAACACTACAGATAAATCTCAAAATAATTATGCTGAAAGAAGCCAGACTATATATATATCATATAATATATATGAATATATATATGAATATATATATATGATTTGGGGGCAAGATTTTATATCATATAATTCCATTTATGCAAACTAATCGATTATAACAGAAAGCAGATCAGTGGTTGCCTGACATGAGGTAGGGATGGGAGGAAAAGATTCCTAACGAGCAGGAGAGAACTTACTTGTGGGTGACAAGTGTGTTTACGATCTAAATTGTGGTGATGGTTTCACAGGTATATACATATGTCAAACATACTTCAATCGAGTTTTTTTAAATACACAATAAACATATTTCAAATATAAGCCACATAAGCTAATTCAGACCACTATCCCGTCTCCACTAATAACACTTTCTTTTTATTTCTGCATTTACAATACTACTAGTAAAAACACTTCTCAAACTAGAATAATGTCCCTCAAAGTTTCCCTCTAGTTTCTGCATTACAAGTTGGAGTGCTTTTATACTTAATGAAATGTTTTTAGTGAGTCCTTCCAGCAATCTGATCTTCCTACAGCCTATTTATCAGCAGTGGATTAATGTGGGGTATGCTTAGAGTAAGGCTGCTATGGGTGAGACTCTACTTATGAAAAGGCCAAATTAACCTTCCCAGTGCTTGCTAAGAACCACTTTTCTGATTCAGAGAAAGAACTTGAGAGAAACCTTTTTTTTTTTTTTTTTCAAGTTTTTATTTTAAATTCCAGTTAGTTAACATACAGTGTAATATTAGTTTCAGGTGTAGAATTTAATGGTTCATCACTTGCATACAACACCCAGAGAAGCAGTTATTTCTTTCCATTACTTAATCATCACAAAAATAGATTTCTTGTTGCTATAGTACAAGCAAGGAAACTGAGGCAGCTTATAATGAAGTAGATGGAAATGTGAGGAGACAACTCACCAGTTCATGGCTAATTGGCCAGGTGCTTGAGGCAAGTATGCTTCATTTCATCTAATATATGATCAAAAGTTACTTATTTTTTATACAATGAATCTATTTTCCCACTGATTAACATAGTTTTACTTCCAACTGACCTTCAATTGATGACCTGAATAACTTAAGGTCAAACGATAAACTTGAGAGGTGCTAGTTAGATGAACCTGTAAAGACTACCTTGAAAAGCAAGAATACTTTTGTAATGCAAACAATCACTCCCAGATTTACCTACACATAACAATTTTTAAAGCAAAGAATACTTGCAGGTGGAAAATTTTTCAAAAAAAAAAATAAGGAACGAAGGTAAAGGTGAAGATATGAGAAGTAGACAAAAGAAAAATTATTTGCTATGAAAAGGCAAAAGCTGCTATTTCCACTTCTAAGTCCAGTAGTTTTGAGTAAAGCAAAGTTTGATTATTTTCCTACAGATAGTAGGTAATAAACTCCTGGGTCACTACAACTGTCTCTTTGAGATAAAAAACTGATCTAACCTATAACATAATAAACTGACTCCTACATTGCTCATTTAAGATTACAGTAAATGCTTTACTAAGTGGATGAGAAAGAACATTTCAGAACTTCCCCAATGTAGAAGTTGGGAATAGTGAAGACAGTCCTTAATTTATGTCGTGGAAAAATCAAGAAGAGTGACTCCAGGCAGTATTCAGGTCTTCAGCTTCAAGAAAACCCCAATGGGATCACTTTCTTTCAGAACCTCTAGCTGAGGCACCCTATATAATGTTCCAGAATGGTGCTAATACAAGGTATATCAGCAAAGAACTGTGCTGTCACATATGACTACTTAAATTTAATAAAATGGTAAATGCAGTTCTTGGTCACACTAGGTACATTTCAAGTGCTCAATAACCGCAAGTGGCTTTCATACCGGATAACACAGATACAGAACACTTCCACCATCACAGAAATTTTTATTGAACAGCGCTACGCCAGAGTGACCAAGTTTAGAGTAAGGTGATGGCTCTCTTTCATAAGCTCTTTAGTCCTTTACTAATAAATGAGGTTCGTTTATACAAAAATGGTGTTTTCATTAAAAAAGAGTGGCTCAGTTGGTTAAGCATCTGCCTTCGGCTTGGGTCATGTTCCCAGTGTCCTGCGATCAAGCCCCACATCGGGCTCCCTGCTCAGCAGGGAGTTTCCTTTCCCTCTCCCTCTGTCCCTCCCCCCCTGCTCCTGCTCTCTCTCTCGCTCTCTCAATTAAATAAATAAAAAATAAATAAAATAAAATTTTATGAATCCATACTTTTTTAAGAACAGACATTAAAGCCACTCATGGAGTGAGATTAGTTTTAGACACCATTCACCTAAAATGGAGAGCAGATTTTTTTTAATCCTATAGTTTCCTTTACCTTTGGTATATTTAACTACTTGCAAAGTGCCAACAACAATCTATAGCACTCAAAGTGTTCCTCTGGAACATGTGAAGGCTGACAGGGAAAAAAATCATGACAGCTTTACCAAATCAGCAACTTAGGAACTCAGAAAAAGTAGTCAAACAATTAAAAGCCATCGATACAGTGATAGAAGATCTAATGACTTTGACAGATGAACTCAAGGGAGTGAAGTGCCAACAAAAACTCAGTAAGTGCAAAGTTTTTATCAAAGTAAACTATCACTTTATTCATGGATATTAATGTTGGTAAATTGCATGAATAATTCAGGTCCATTTTCATTTAAGTGGAATCTTCAGTGAAGCTATACATTGACTTCACAGCACCTGTCTTCCAGCCGACTGCTAACAAAACTACTCTAATCCCAGTTAGTGGAGATGAGTATTACCTATCACTCACCTACTTCTTTTACTTAAGTCCCATCCGCCAAAATAAAATCTTGCCCCCAAATCATATACAATTTAACAAAGCCAAAAACCTTACAAAGGGAAGGGAGGACACAAAGGACAGCACCTGGTCCCAACTACCCATCCACTAATACTGTAACCCCATTCAAATAAAATAACAGCTGCTGTGACACTAACAGTTATTCTCTGATGTTTCTAATCCTATTTCGTAAGTCCTAACTCTTTATGGATCTTCAAAACGAACATCCTCATGATTCCATATACCTGCAAGGGTCCAAAAAACGGCAGGCAGCCACATCTGTTATTCCAACAATATATTTAATGTGCATCAGACATCTACGGATGTAAATTTTCATTAGCAGAAGAATCATCGATTATTTCTGAAGCCTTACAGAGGCACGTATAGACTCTGGCTGACAAAAAACTGGTCTGACGAATTGATGCTCTAAGAGTGGGCTTTATGTGCTTCTGTACTGTAAAGAAAAGAAAAGAAGAGAGAAAGAAAGAGAGAGAGAGAGGGAGGGAGGGAGGGAGGAAGGGGAAGGAGAAGGGAGAAAGAAAGATGTTACATTGAGCGAGATATGACAGAGCTAGGTCCTATCAAGCCTAGTAAATTGCTAACAGGTTAAAAAACAGAAGAGAGGTTGTTTAACATAGAGGAAACAACCAGGAGAAAAACTCAACTGATATGACTTTGGTCTTCCATTTTTTTCCTTACCCCACCATGCACCCAAAAATCATTTGGGAAAGCCACTATTTTTTTTTTTTTTTTTAAGATTCTATTTATTTATTTGACAGAGAGATAGAGAGCACAAGTAGGCAGAGAGGCAGGCAGAGGGAGAGGGAGAAGCAGGCTCTCCGCCGAGCAAGGAGCCCGATGCGGGGCTCGATCCCAGGACCCTGGGATCATGACCTGAGCCGAAGGCAGCCGTTTAACCGACTGAGCCACCCAGGCGCCCCAGGGAAAGCCACTATTTAATAAGAACAAGAAATATCAGCTAGAGGAATCTGATAGAAATGCAATTGGAACCCCTCATTTCTGTTATTAAGTCAGAGGGAAAATAACAGAAATATGGAAAGCAAACATTGTTCATTCAGGAGGAAACCTTAAGTAAATCTTAGAAATAAGTGTGAGGCAGCTGACTAGAATGAATCAGTAGATTTAGTCATTTTAGAAGAGCTTGGCAACAAGAGGAAGTGTGCCCAAAAACTTTTCACCCAGCCATCAGCAACAAATTTAGAATATGTTTATCATGTTACTCAGAAGGCAGTCAAATACACAAGTATCAAAAGCAAAAATTTAATTTCAATTCAATTAGTGAGACACTTGGCCAACCCAGAACTCATTCCCTCACACGGATACACAGAACAACATCTCTTTCATTTACAACTGTACTTGAGTGTATACAACAGGGGGCTGTATATTAATTACAGTAAATAAGTGCTGGGCTTAGAAAAAGTCATATAACCTAAGGCCTACATTATGGATTCAACTTACAAAGACTGCAAAAGTACTCTGTTTTATGTAAAGTATTTGATAGTGGGAGGAGTAGAGACTAAAAATTATACTCAAATGAAAGCTAGAAGACATTCCTGATGCAGGCTGGACGTTACCACTCAGATCTCTGTGAACAAAACACCTTTATCGAAATCACAAACCACACATCACCAATCCAAATTTTCAATGCAGATCATCACAGAAAGACTGATGAGGAATGAATGAGAGTCCTAGACCAAGGCATATTTAGTGTTGTTGTTGTTTTGTTTTGTTTTTTTTAAATAACTAGGCATTTCCATTCCAACTATCCTGATATTTGAGTCAAGATCTTGAACCTTCCGGGTCCCATGAAAGAAAAAGCTCTTTTTTCCCTTTGCTTCTTTTCCTTCTATTCTTACTAGGACCTGCACCCCCACCTTACACATGCCTTAATGTAGATCCAACTTGTAAAGGTCAAGGAGCAAATGATTTCTTTGGAGTCTTCCAGCATAACAGATAACATGTAAGGAATGGCCCATGTGAGGTCATCATGAACGTTTTTCAAGACCACTGACTCAAGACACCGTGATGTCCAGACCCCTGGCTCCAGGGCATAAGTGGCTTCTGGCAGGCACCTGAGCACTCACCTTTGTTTTGACCAAATCCCAGATGCCTGAGGGGACCAGTATAGCAGATCACTGTCCTCGATAAAAACCCCAGACCCCAAGCAAAGATGTGGCCTGCCTGCATCACTCGTCCTCAGTGCTGGGGTACAAGGTAATACTTGCCACAGAACCAAATTCTTTCAATACTAAATCACTGGCCTGGGCTCCTCTGGCCTCTCATGAGGTACACCAGGAGAAATTGGCTGGAACCTTGGCAGAAAAATTTGTGACTTTTAATTTTTACATTATTTCAAACTTCCAAAAACTGTAAGAATGGTACAAGGAACTGCCACATACACTTCGCCCAGATCCATAAATGCTCACATTTTCTTAACATGTAAAATCTGAAACAGTTTTTAAAAAATTTCTGACCTATATGTTTTTTCCTTCTGGAAATGACTTTACATTCTAGTAAGTCCTATTAACTTCTCTCACTTTAATGATACTAAATCAATTCAATAACCACAAGGGAATTTGACTGTTTCACTGAGCAAGAACTTACTAACCAAGGTTCTCATCAAACAGTTTTCCTCAGATATTCACAAAGTAACTCCCAAATTACTGAATTCAGGTAGGGAAGAGACAGAAAAAAATTATGAATTAATCAGAGCAAATTTCAGTAACTACTAGACCAATTTCCTCCCACATCTTGTTATTCTGAGCACATTATTCATTACTCTGACAGCTACAGTATATTTGATTCACTAATATACCTTTCTCTTGCTAAAACAAACAAACAAACAAAACTCCAAATACCACAGTTTGTTTAACTGCACTGAAATACATCTTTAAGAATTTTAGGGGTAGGATTTTGGGCGCCTGGGTGGCTCAGTTGGTTAAGCGACTGCCTTCGGCTCAGGTCATGATCCTGGAGTGCCGGGATCGAGTCCCGCATCGGGCTCCCTGCTCGGCAGGGAGTCTGCTTCTCCCTCTGACCCTCCCCCCTCTCATGCTCTCTCTATCTCATTCTCTCTCTCAAATAAATAAATAAAATCTTTAAAAAAATAAAAAATAAAAAAAAGAATTTTAGGGGTAGGATTTCAAATACCCCCAAATTACTAGATACCCTTTGGTGTGTTTCAAAAACAGGACTAGAATAAAATTTCTCATCACTTTGGTCTGATGAGAAAATATAAGACAGTACACAGTCCTGGGAATGAGAGTACTCTAGGGTAGTATGCCACGTTCCTCACTCACTGTCCCAATTTTCACTATTAAAAGATGTAAAACCTCCCTCTCAGTAACTGTTAGCTGTCCTTCCTGCTTATTGTTCCCGTGGAACAGCACAGACCAAACATAACTGTCACCCTGTGCCCACATTAATGCCCAGCTTCATGCCTCCTACTGATCCTCAGCCAGACAGTCTGCCTTCACCCTTCCAAAGGAGGAGTCTCTGCATCTAGTTTGTCCCACCCCAAGTCTCCATCCTGTCTGGCTTGATGAATACAGAATATCCTGCCAATGGTTAGGCCTAGCGCTATTAGTCCCTTCAGAGAACATTCTTTTTTTCCATCCTTTCTAAACCCTCTCGCCCACCCAGGAACCTACCTCATTCTACATCCTCTGCATAACAGTAAAATTTGTTTTTCTTTTTAACCTCTAATGAGAATTCCAGAGACAGCCCATTAAGCCCCAATTTCTTGTCAAAGGAACAATTCTAGTTCTGTGATAATTTGCAGAATACAAATTACTAACCCAAGCTGATCACAGGAAAAGTTATTTTTCAGCTCTAACATTCAATTTCTCCCACTCAGATATTTTAGTTGGTGCTCTCCTGCCAACAGGACAATTGTTTCAGAGAATTAATGCCGCAGTTTATATACAGTAGCAAGAACACCAAAATAAGAGGATTGAGATAGTATAATATGGTCATTAAGAAAATTCACTTGGGAGCCCAAGCTGAAGGAGAATAGTATCCTACATTGGGAGAAGGAAAATTGGGAACTGTTTGGAATGGGAAATCAGTTTTTCCTTCCCAAGAAGGAAAAGCAGGGCATCCATTCAGGGGACAAGGTAGTGATAGAGATAGAAGACTGGTAAGACACAGAGAAACTGATCACTTAATATATGTATTAAAAACAATGGAAGCCAAGTTTCTCACAGTGAGAGAAGGAGATTAGAAAATAAGAAAGAAAATTAGAATGAATCCTGTGGTATTAGGTTGAAACTGGACTTACATGAATTCATGATTTTCAACATAAAGATAGAAATAAATATAGAGGTAAATGTGTATGTATCCACTAAGATGACAGAGGTGCAACAACATTCCAACAGAAATATGCACACTAATGACCCAGATCTTGTCTTCTGCATACTATTTTCCACTAAAAAGAATGGAAGTTCCTTGGAGAAATGACTAATTTCAGGACTGGAGCCAGGAAGGTGCAAAATGAGCCTGGAGGATCCTGTACCAGAAAGCAAGAAAAATCTCAAGAGTATTTTGTCAAGGGATATGTCAAAAAAGACATCAACCTGAAGGGGCTCTCACTGGCCAAATCTAGGACAACGTGGACATCAAAATACATAACGGTAGTAACAGATTATATATAACCAACTGAACAAAGTAGGATCTATGAGTCCATACAGATACAAATTTAATGAATAATAAATAGAGTCACAGAGATGGAATATTTACATAGTTGTAAAGCATCTTTCCACAAAACATTTATTAATTACAAAAGTGAGAAGAGTAACTTTACAGTAATGAAGCCCAACAGGTAATACCTCAATAAAGCAGTCAAAGTGGTCATCATTAGTAATGGGTCAAACTGAAATTGTATGACACATGACAGAGTACAATGAGAAGAACACACTTCTGTGATATTCCTCCAAAAGTACATAACCTAAATCAAGAGGAAATAATAGATAAAACCAAATCAAGAGACATTATACAAAACAACTGCCTTATAATCTCCAAAAGTGCCAAGTTCACAAAAGTCCAAAAAGACTGAGGAACTGTTTCACAAGGAAATAAACAGAATTATGGGGATATATGCTGCACAAGACATCATTGGGATAACTGGCAAACTTAAATGCAGTCTGAGGACTAGATAATAGCAATGTATCAATGTATCAAAATGTGCTTGTTTTCAAAAAATAAACACTAAAATATTTGGAAGTGATGGAGCCTCAGGTTAGCAATTTAGCCTCAAATGGTTCTAGGGGGGAAAAAAGTTATTTGTAATTTTCTCTTAAGGTGAAAAAAGAAAGAAAACTTACTTAGGAGTCTGCCAAATCTAGTTTCAAAATCAGGTTCAGCCACTTGCAAACTAAATGGCTTTAGACAAGCTGCTTGATCTCTGTAAATCTTGTTTGCTCATTTAATAAATGGAGATCAATTTCATAATCTTTGGTGAGAATTAAGTGAGATATGTTTATAAAAAACCTTAGCATAATGCCTGGCACTTAGCACATGTTCACTGACCATTTATACTTTCTCGGAAGACAAAATCTGATAACGCTTGGTTCCCCCTAAAATACTTGGAAGAGAATCCCAATCCTAGCTACATCTAGCATTTTGCAGACTTTCGGTTGTCAACCACAGCTGCTATTTGTAAAACTTGCTGTTTGCAATTCTGTACCACAAATACTTGGTCTGTCACCGCTTTTGCATAGAAGGAAAACACAAACAACAAGCTCCTTCTATCTATGGTTCCCCATTTGTCCACAAGCACACAGCCTGGTTTGAGGCTGTACTTTAAGGGGATCTTTAAGTCACCGCCAGTGACGGTTCCACCTCAGCCCACAAGGTAATAGTCCTCAGCAGCGTACTCTTATCCATTTGGCAAGACAATGATTTGTCCAAGACAATGCATGCTTACCTGGTCTTCTCAGAATAGAGTTCTCTTACTTCTAAGGTTAAGAACAATTCAGAGAACTGCATAGCTGAAAGGAAAAGAGCAACAACTCTAACACCTGGGAAGGGGTGAAATAACAATCAGATAAGGAAGGCATTCCAGAGGCCTCAGACGTCCCTCGTACACTGTCCAGGTCAAGAAACGGGTCTGAACTGCTAGCTACTAAATGTCGTAAGAATGGTTCTGTTTTGTTCCCCACCTATACCTTGGTGCACACATATTCTGCCTTCTATGAGACTGTCCATACACACTAAGACAGTGCTACTCAAAGTACAGTCCATGGAATAGTGACACTCTGCAAAGTATTAACGGCCTACAATGAGATCAGTAGAAATATTAAGGGTGAGAATTTAGAAAATTTTAGGGGCACCTGGGTGGCTCAGTCAGTTAAGCATCCAACTCTTGATTTTGGCTCAGGTCATGATCTCAGGGTCATGGGATCGAGCCCCACATCAGGCTCTGCACTCAGCATGGAGTCTGCTTCAGATTCTCTCTCTCTCTCTCCTTCTGCTCCTCCCCCTCAATAAAAAATAAATCTTTTTAAAAAATAAGACTTATTTTATGTCTTATTGTTGGTTTTTTTTAATCTAGTAATTCATTTTTATTGTATTTTACAAAAATACCGGATTGTGACAGGTTGAGGAAAATAACTGGTTTTTCATCACAGACAGTCTGGAAAGTATTATCACTGAGATTTTTATATCCTAAGTTCATACACAATAAACTAACATTTTTTTTTTTTTTAGATTTTTTTTTTTATTTATTTATTTGAGAGAGAGAATGAGAGAGAGCACTTGAGAGGGGGGAGGGTCAGAGGGAGAAGCAGACTCCCTGCCGAGCAGGGAGCCCGATGCGGGACTCGATCCAGGGACTCCAGGATCATGACCTGAGCCGAAGGCAGTCGCTTAACCAACTGAGCCACCCAGGCGCCCACAATAAACTAACATTTATTAAGCACTTACTACATGTCAAGTACTATTTGCCTTACACACAATACTTTATTAAATCTTCACAGCAAGCTAAGTTCTATCCCTACCCTCATTTTCCAGATGAGAAAACTAAAGTGCTGTACAACTTGGTACAATTTGCTCAAGTACCAGAGTACATATGTCTGATTTCTGAACTTAAGTCCTTAACTCCTAAGCCATAGACTACTGAAAATAATACAAAGTAGGGTAAGAAAATGGTCAACTTACTCAGAAATGATGGGAGAAAAGAATTCTTGAATCCACAATGGACCAGTTGGCATTCGATGAACATGGGTATTTTGGCCTAGACTTCATTATGTGTAAGAGAGAAAGCAATGCACTTTATCTGCCCCAAGTAAACACAGTGGGTGGTCGCAAGAACACAAATATATAACAGGGAATCAACAGCAGGATGTGGGTCACTGTCAGAAATGAAAGCTGGATGACTGTCTCTCTCAGGGGCTATATAGTCACTGATATTATACATGCTTCTGCTTTCTTCTCTGTCAGAGCTTACCCTGCTTCAACCTGCACACAACCAAAGATGATCCAATCCAAGTTTACCTGACCATCTCCAGCTTAAAATTTCCCTTTTTATTTCTCAGAAGTTCACATTTCTCCCATGAGTCACACAGGTCAGAGGTTAAGGATTGGCTACCTCATGAATCGGGCATCCCTTCCAGTCCAGTAGCTTGGGATGGCAGTCAAAAGGCACAGAACCTGGGCAAATCCATTTAAAATAGCTAGGGGTGGGGTGCCTGGGTGGCTCAGCCGTTAAGCATCTCCTTCGGCTCAGGTCATGATCCCAGGCTCCTGGGATAGAGTCCTGCATCAGGCTCCTTGCTCAGCAGGGAGCCTGCTTCTCCCCTTCTCCCTCTGCCTGCCGATCCCCCGCTTGTGCACGCGTACTCTCTTTCTCTCTCACTCTCTGATGAATAAATAAAATCTTAAAAAAAAAAAAAAGATGTAGAAAGAAGTTTAATATATGAAACACCAGTCAAAATGAAAAAGTTGACAATTCTTCAACAAAAGTAGAATTAGTAAGATAATAGACTTCATAATTGAGATCTTGAAAAGAGTACAGGAAAATATGCAGGTAGGTATCCACCTTATGTACCTTACATTACTGGTTAATCCTACTGCAGTATGATAGAGTACTATATCCAATAGAGAAATCCTGGATAGAAAGGTATGACACCCAAATTAACAGAACAACATTAAGTTCTAGAGTCAGAGGTAAATAAAGCAGAAAGTCAAAAAAAGAATGGACTAGAGAAGGCTTCCATATTCATACCAGACTAGAAACCTTCACAGAAGAAGCTTTTGTTATTGCTGGTGAAACAGGGAGGAAACCTAAGAACTAGAAAGCAACTGTGACCTTAATTTTTATAAAGAAAGGGGAAGGGGGCTTTCAGGACAGATGACCATCATTTAATATGGAAATTTATATAAATTTTAGTAAGAGTAGTCTCTGTAGCTAAATGAATCAACAAATAAGTAAATGTGGCAGCCTTTTCTAAACTTCTAAATAATGAGAAGGTATGCACATCAGAAGGTAGCTACAAGGTTCTGGTATGGTTGTCTGAGTATCAGCAGTGTGGTACAAACAGAGGATGTAACTCATGGTGAGCAGTTCTGCAAAAAGGAGGAAGTTGCGATGCTCAGGCAAATGTCCTGATGGCCCTTCCCATTACTTCCACTGAGAGTGGAGGGCGTACATGAATGCGTGCCGGCAACAGAGACCTGAAATGTTTGTCACACTAAACATGTGGCATGCAAGGATATAACACTTGGGGTTTCAAGATTCACTACGTGTTATCAATTATTTTGCTAAGTATGAATTTGAACTGTGTGTTACTGGACAGCTGTGCAGGCATGAATTACTTGGTTGATCAGTAAGCCCAAGCAAATCAGCTCAGTGTGGTCTAACAATGTTTATTTAACACAGTGTCTCAAATAATTCTCACAATTTGGAAAGGTAGGGTATTATCACCCACAATTGATAGTTAAGAAAAAGATATGCTATTACTGGTATCTCAAAGGTTTCAGAACATATCTCCCACAAATTTCAAGGGTCTACTATTCTATTTCAACATTTACGCCTGATCTCCCCAGCAGACTTTGAGAGTAGGGACTACATATACACTTCTCCCTACAAGTGCTCAATGTAAAGCAATAAACATAGCAGATATTCAAGAAAATTATCTTTTGAATAAATGTAATTTATTTCCATATAGCACTTCTTTTCAAGTTTCAGAAGCCCAGGTTTTAAGTGTTCTCAGAAGGACAGAGTTTAACAATTCCTCCTTGGAAGGAAACAGTTTAAGTTTAAATTAGAAGCCTAAAGAACTTACCTCTACTTGATCTCAATTTAATTCTGGGTCTAGAAGGTAAAATTTATCCCAATTTAATAGAAAGATTTTCAAAATACAGATAAAACCAGGAAGCAGCTCCAGAAAATGCTCATTTATATAAAGCAACAACCACAAGGATAAGGTCTTTTAGCAGGGTCCAAGAGCATTCACATCAAATTCTTAACATATATTTCACAATTTCTGTAAAATCACTGCCATTTCTATCCATAATATGCAACCATATTATTCAAACGGACATGGTAAAACAACACAGATGAAATACCACCACAACCGGGGTGCCTGGGTGGCTCAGTCGTTAAGCGTCTGCCTTCAGCTCAGGTCATGATCCCGGGGTCCTGGGATTGAGCCCCACATCGGGCTCCCTGCTCCGCGGGAAGCCTGCTTCTCCCTCTCCCACTCCCCCTGCTTGTGTTCCCTCTCTCACTGTTGTCTCTCTCAAATAAGTAAATAAAATCTTAAAAAAAAAAAAAAATACCACCACAGCCAACAGAAAATACATGGTTTGTTAACTGCTTAAAACTATTTTTTTAAATCTGTTTTTAACACTGTGCACATAACTATAGCAGGGCAGAATTCACAGATCTGAAGCCATCTATTGCATTCCGATGCTAACATTTCTATCTTGATGAAGTCAAGCTAAATGAATTCACAGGAAACCACCACTACTGTGGAGAAACTACACTAATAACTTGGAAACATTTTCTGTTGCTGCACATTAATGTCACGTAGCTAGACTGAAGCCTGATTTATGAATCACTGAACGGTGTTAGGTTATATGTTGCATTATTTTGGTTAAAACTGCAGCATGAAGCAAAGCCCTGCATCTAAGAGAATTCTGGAAGTGAAATGGGCTGCCAAGAACACCACACCTCAGCACTCACTATCCCATTTCTACTCATCACAGACTTAGCTCTTTAGTTCTTCAGCAAGTTACTACATATGGATACTGAACCTGAAGACAACTGGTGCTAAAAACTGTGGCAGGTTTGGGCTAAGCTAAGACTCAGGCTTCACTTTGCAAATAAAATTAATAAGGGCTAATCACCTTAAAGCTTGGAAAAGACATAAAGCAAACTTGGGAGAGAAATTTTAGCCTAATTCACACCTACCTCTATTGAAACTTATCTTTCCAAAATAAAAGCAATATAAATGTAAGCTACATTTGCCCATCTGGGGGGACTTGAAAAGCCAGGCAAGGCTTTTCAAAAGTCTAAGTGTGAAAAAAGAGCTGATGTACATTTATCCAAAATTTTATTGTTAGAACCATGTCAGCTTAACTTTTCCTAAATAAAAATCCGAGGCACCTGGGTGGCTCAGTTGGTTAAGCATCCAACTCTTGGGTTTTGGCTCAGGTTGTGATCTCAGCATCCTGAGATGGAGCCCCCAGCTGGGCTCCACACTCAGTGGGGAGGTCTGCTTAGAGTCTCTCCCTCTGACCCTCCCTCCCCCCCAATTGCTCATGTGCATTCTCTCTCTCTAAAATAAATAAATATTTTTAAATAAATAAATAAATACCAAATCAAGTGTTCAGTATCTTGGATCAAGTACTTAGCTTCCAGGATTAATCAGAGTGAAGACAGTGGTATAGCATTATAAAAATAATCTCATTTACATATAATGGCTTAGAGCAGATCTAAAGCAATTTTTTAATCTTATTTTTATACTGAAAATGTATAGATCCGAAGAGGCATAAACAAAGAATAAAGACAAATAACAAAACAATATTTTATGGCTAATTTTCCGTCCACAGCAATATTATAAATTCTTCCCTCCAGGAAAAAAATAAAATAAAATTTAATTCTGCTTTCTATCACACTGATCCAGTCCAATCTCCCTACCTGATTTATGTACAAGATTGCTGGACTAAATAAAGTGAAGCAAACTGTAGACTTTAAACATACTGTATGTCACATATATAGCATGTGTGAGTTTTCTCCAAAGGCATACGAATAAATTATTCCACTAGGAATATTTACCAGACCTTTTGTTGCCTTTCCTTGTAATTTCAGTCTAGGGCTGCAATGCAGCTAACATAGAAGAGCAAAGTTTCCTAGAATAGATCACATTTCCTTGGCAACAACTACAGGTAGAATTCTACCATATTACTCAAGGTAGAACCTACAACTCTTTTTTCATTATATTTATTTTCTTTTTTCAGTTTTATTAAGGTCTAACTGACAAAAAATGTACATACTTAAGATGTTACAATGTGATGGTTCGATATATGTATACATGGTGAAATGATGTATACATGTATATGTATACATTGTGAAATGATTACCACAATCAAGCTAATTAACAACACATCACCTCACATAGTTACAATTTTTGTATGTGCAAGAGCATTTAGGATCTACTGTCTTAACAAATTTCAAGTATACAATACAGTATTAACTGTAGATACCATGCTGTACACTAGATCCCAGAATTTATTCCTCTTATAACTGAAAGCTTGTACCCTTTGACCAATACCTCCTATTTCCTCCACCTCTCAAACCCCCTTCTGTGAGTTTGACTTTTTATATTCTGCAAGTGAGATCATACAGTATTTGCATTTCTCTGTCTGGCTTATTTCACTTAGCATAATGTCCTTCAGATTCATCCATGTTGTCACAAATGGCAAGTTTCCTTCTTTTTTATGACTGAACAATATTGTGTGTGTGTGTGTGTGTGTGTGTGTGTGTGAGAGAGAGAGAGAGAGAGAGACTTTCTTTATCTGTTCACCCATTGACAGACCCTTAGGTTGTTTCCATATCTTATTCACTACAGTGAATAATACTATGATGAACATGGGAGTGCAGGTAGCTCAGATACTGATTTATGTCCTTTGGATATATATACAGTAGTGGAACTGCTGGATCATATGGTAGTTCTCCTTTAAATCTTTTGAGGAACTTCCTGAATACTTTCCATCATGACTGTACAAATTTACATTCCCACCAACATTGTACAAGTGTTCCCTTTCCTCCACATCTTTGCCAACACTGGTTATATTTTGTCTTTTTGATAATAGTCAATCTGACAGATATGAGGTGGTATCTCATTGTGATTTTGATTAGCACGGGCCTGATGATTAGTGATATTGGGTACCTTTTCATATACCTGTTGGCCATTTATATGTTTTCTTTGGAAAAATGTTTGCCCATTTTTAAATTTGGGTTTTTTGCTACTGAGTTATAGGAGTTCCTTACAAATTTTGGATATTAGCACCTTATAGATATATGATTTGCAAATATTTTCTTCCATTCCATAGACTGCCATTTTATTCATTTCTTTTGCTATGCAGAGCATTTTAGTTTCACATAGTCCCAACTTGTTTATTTTTGCTTCCGTTGCCTGTGCTTTTGGTGTCATATCCAAAAATCCACTGCCAAGACCAGTGTCAAGGAACTTGTTTCCTATGTTTTCTTCTAGGAGTTTTAAAGTTTCAGGTCTTACAGTTAAGTCTGTAATCTATTTTGAGTTAATTTTTGTGTATGGAATAAATTTGCCTGTGGCTCTCCAATTTTAAGTTTTGGGTTTTTTTTATTTTATTTATTTATTTGACAGAGAGTACAAGCAGGGGGAGCGGCAGGGAGAAGGAGAAGCAGGCCCCCACTGAGCAGAGAATCTGACGTGTGGCTCGATCCCAGGACACTGGGATGATGACCTAAGCCAACTGAGTCACCCAGGCTCCCCTCTCCAATTTTCACAACACCATTTACTGAAGTGACTATCCATTCCTTATTGTATATTCTTGGCACCCTTGCAAAGACTAGTTGACTGTACATGCATGAGCTTACTTCTGGGCACACTATTCTTTTCCATTATTCTATGAGGCTGTTTTTATGCTAATACTATACTGCTTTGATTATTACAGCTTTGTAATACAGTTTAAAATCAGGAAGTGTAATGCCTCCAACTTTGTTCTTTCTCAAGATTTATTTGGCTATTTGTGAAAAATGCCATTGGAATTTTGGTAAGGATTGCACTGAATCTATAGATCACTTTGGATAGTATGAACATTTTACAAGATCAATTCTTCCAATCAATGAAAATATTCAGTTATACATCTTCTATCTTTTATCAATGTCTACAGTTTTCAGTTCTTATTCGTTTATTTTAAATCTAAGCAACAATTCTTCCACACCACCTTCTAATTTCAAGATACTGAAGTCACATTTTCTGCTTGAATAAAAACAAATCTAAACCACATTTATCAATACACTTTATTACTACTGTGTCCAATAAGAAACTTACATGTATAAAGGTTTATAGTTTACTAAGTACCTTGCAAATTTATTTGATCCTTAAAAATCCCTATAAGGCAGGTTTATCACCATCCTCACCAAACAAAAGAGCAAAGTGAGACTCAAAGAAATTCAAGTCGTTTGTTCAAGGCCACACAATGAACAAAAGGAGTTAGAAACCAATGAAAAAACTTTTTTTGAGAGAAGAGAATGCAGGCATGCATGGGGGAGGGGGAGCGGGGCAGAGTAAGAGGGAGAATCTCAAACAGGCTCCACACCCAGCACAGATCCCCATGCAGGGCTTGATCTCACAACCCTGAGATCACGACCTGAGCTGAAATCAAGAGTTAGATGCTTGACCAACTGAGCCACCCAGGCGTTCCTCAACGAAAAAGCTTTTGGTGCCAAGTCCAGAGCATTTTTTTTTAATTGTATTCATTTGACAGAGAGAGAGAGAACACAAGCACAGACAGGCGAAGCAGCAGGCAGTGGGAGAGGGAGAAGCAGGGTCCCTGCCAAGCAAGGACCCTGGCACCGTGACCCAAGCCAAAGTCAAGCGCTTAACCGACTGAGCCACCCAAGCACCCCAAGTCCAGAGTATTTGATCAAGGATATAAGAACAATGAAATGTTTCTACTAGAATTGCCGATTGATAGAAAAATAATTCACATTCTTTCAGAAAAAAAGATAATTCGTGTTTTCCCCTTTTAAAACGGGGAACTTGCTTAATATGTGACAGAAAGACTGTTAAGACCGAATCATCCCAAACACAGTAAATTGTTCCAACCCCTCCAAAGTAGAAAAGTAGCAAAGGAGCAAGTAGGCAGGAAAGAAGTCATGAAAGCCATGGGCCATTTCATTTTCTTGAAATTAGTACATTTTCTTTCATAGTATCTCTAAAACTCAGCAAGTTGTGCAGACCGCCACAGGTTTATTTTAAGGACTTCTATGAAGGGAAGTTCCACAATCATCAGTCCACTCCCAACAATGTTCACAATCATGAAGGACTAACTGTATCCACAGTTACTACCTCCTACCTCCTTACTCTTTCAGTCTTATAACCTGGCTTCCACACCTACCACTCTTAATGAGACTACTCTAAATATGAATTCCTTACTTGGATGCTGGTTGCCTCAATTGAATTTATGAACCTGCTAAAAAATGTGTGCCAAACACACACGTACCTTTGAGAGAAGAATCCATAGTTTTCATCACATTTTCAAACGTTTGTGATTCCAAAAGAATAAACACTGCTCTCTAAGGTCACAAATAGCAACACTATTCATTCCATTTGATAGTCATTACTCAATTATTCATTTTTCTCTCTCTACCTCACTTAATGCCACTTATTATCCAAATCTGAAATCCTAAAATACATCTTTCCTTTCTATAATCTATATAGTGTCGTCCAGTCACTGGTAGTCACTCCTGCTGTGACCTCTGTGATTTATCTTTTCGTCTTCCTCCCCTAAGAATCAAAGCACTCCTTTGTGCTTTCTATATTCACTCCCCTAAGTCAGTGGTTGTCAAAATGTAATCTCCACACCAGTAGCAACAGCAGCATGACCTGGGAATTTGTCAGACATGCAAATGACTCCAGCCCCACCCCTGCCCACAAAACCAGAAACTCTAGAGGGTGGGGCCCTGAAATGTGTCTTAGAGGGTCCTCCAAGTGCATGCTCAAAACACAATAAGCTTCAATTCTATTATTTTGTCTTTCAAATATTTAGTGAACACCAGCTGTATACAAGAATTTCATCTTAATATGAAAGCTTCTCAAAACTGATTTTAGATCTTTCACACATGCCCGATTTCTGAGTTGCTTTAGAACATATGCAGTCCCGGCATTACCTCAAATTTAGTCCAAAACCAAATTCATCAACACTCCTCCCTCCATACACACTCACAAAACATTTTCCTATTCTGTTCAGCGGCATTCACACATTCACATTTATTTCTTCCTCTTTTTCTACATATGAATCTCAATAAGAACTCATGCATTCTTTTATCCCAACGTAATTCAGAATTTATCTCTTGCTCTCTATTCCCACGGCACCACTGAGATCTGGGACTTTATCATATTTGCTGCACAAGTCTAACTGGTAACCTCCACCCAGAGTTTAAACTCTCACTTATAAGCTAGACAGTTGACCTTTGAACAACATGGGGGTTAGGGACACCAACCCCACACACAGTCAAAAATCCATGCCTAGGGGTGCCTGGGTGGCTCAGTCCTTAAGCATCTGCCTTCCACTCAGGTCATGATCCCAGGGTCCTGGGATCGAGCCCCACATCAGGCTCCCTGCTCGACTGGAAGCCTGCTTCTCCCTCTCCACTCCCCCTGCTTGTGTCCCTCTCTTGCTGTGTCTCTCTCTGTCAAGTAAATAAATAAAATCTTAAAAAAAAAAAAAAATCGGCATGCAGTTCAAATCTGTGCTGTTCAAGGGTCAACCATTTATGGAGGACCACAGATTTTTTTATCATAAACAATTCAAGTATCAAGATGGTAGAGTAACACCTTTAAAAAACTTAAAAAAAAGAGAAAAGAAAGAAAGAAAGAAAAAGAACCAACCTAGAATTCTATACTCAGCGAAAATATCTTTAAAACAAGGACTAAAGACTTTTTCAAAGTTCCAAAAACTGAAAAAATTCATCACCAGTAAGAAATGTTAAAGTACCTCCTTTGGACAGAATGAAAATGATACCATATAGAAATATGGACCTATATAAAAGAATGTCAAAGGTAGCAAGTGGTAAGTTATCACACTGGTAAACATATAAGATTTTTCTTAATTAAGTATGTTTAAGAAACAACTGACTACTGAAACAAAAACAGTAACAATGCAGTGAAAATTTTATAAAAACATGCAAAAGTAAAATGTATGACAACAGCACAAACACAGGGGAGGAAGAAACGAAAGCACACTATTATAAGGTTTTTATACTACACACTAAGCAATATATTATACCACATGAACGGAGACTGTGAAGTTAAAAATGTGTATGATAAGGGTGCCTGAGAGGCTTAGTTGGTTAAGTGTCTCAGGGTCCTGGGGTCAAGTCCCACATAAGGCTCTCTGCTCAGCAGGGAGTCTGCTTCTCTCACTCTCAAATAAATAAAATCTTTAAAAAAAAAAAAAGGGGTATGATACACACTAAGATAAACACTAAAATAACAAAAATAAGTCAACAAAAAAAGATATAATGGTATCATAAAAAATGTTCAGTTAATCCAAAAGAATGCAGGAAAAGAACAGATGGAATAAACAGAAAACATATCAAAATATTTAACTCACAGATTAAATATGATAGGTTTAAACCTAACATACCAATAATCACACTAAATATAAATGGTCTAAACACTCCAAATTAAAAGGTAGAGACTGTGTGAAATGATTAAAAAAAGAAAAAGACCCAACTATATGCTTCCTACAAGAAAAGTGTTTAAAATATAAAGACACAAACAGATTAAATGTAACAAATGGAAAAAGATACACCATGTTATTAACACTAACCTAAAAAAGTGGCTAATTTAATCTCAATGTAGATTTCAGAACAACTACTACACCTAGAATACAGATAGTCATTTCATAATGATAAAGGGATCAATTCTTAAATATGAAAAAATCCTAAACATTAATGCACCTAGTAACAGAGCTTCAAAACCCATGAAACGAAAGATGACAGAACTATAAGAAAAATGACAGAAAAATCTACATTTATAGTCAGATATTTCAATAACCCTCCCGTAGGCCCAAAATCAGCAAAGATATAGACTTGAACAAAACTATCAACCAACTTGACCTAACTGACATTTACAGAACACACCATGCACCAACAGCCAATGCACATTCTTTTCAGGTGCAAACAAAACATTTACAAAGACAAATAATATTTTGCGCCACGAAACAAGTCCATTAAGTATAAAAGGACTGAAATCATATAAAATATATTTTCTCAATACAACAAAATTAAAGTAGAAATAACAGAAATATCTCTGGAAAATACCCAAAGAAGGTAAAAAGAAAAGGAAATATGAAATACCTCTGTATACTAAAATGCCCCATAGGTCATAATATTTATATACTCATAATAATGTAAATGCTCAAGAATTATTTAACCAAAAATTGCACTATAAATATATTTGGGGGGAGGAAAGTACAGGATAGTTTAAGAAAGCAAATGTTTTATATATCATAACAAAAAGTAAAAATGCATAAAAATGACAAATCAAAAAGAAATATAAATATGGAGAGTATAAATTTAGAAGATACCGCAGGAAGAATTGAAAGTAGCTACTTCTGGGAAAACCCGGAGGGAGTAAGTGGAGCATTTTGTTACATGTAATATGTTGACTAAACTATATACACATAGTACTTTGACAAAGAAATACTTTTAAAAAACATTTCTTCTACATCATCTCATTTGATTCCTACTGAGGGAGGTATAATGACTTCCATTAGACAAATGAGTTAACCAATATTCAGGTTACAGAGCTTGCTCAAAGTCAAAGTCACTACAACTTTCTTTGATAATTATATACACAATACTTGTCACGGCATCATTTAAACAAATAAGAAACAGGGAAAAAAACTATTTTCAGTTCTCATTTTTATTTATTTCTATATATATATTTTAGTCTTTAGTCTCCTCTACTGAAGATGACTAGTTTTTTGGTTGCACAGAACAAGGAATATTCACACTTAACCTTTTGTTAATAACAGATTTTTAAGAGAAATCTGAACAGAGGTTGATTCTTGGCAAATGTAGAGGACAGAACTGTTCAAAATCAAAGATTAAACACATCTTTAAAAGACCTATACTCTTAATCATTACTTTTAATTGTGGTAAAATACACATAACATTAAATTTACCATCTCAACCATTTTTAAGTAACAATTCAGTGGCATTATATATATTCACACCTTTGTGCAACTATCACCAACATCCATCTCCAGAACTTCCCATTCTCCTTTCCCTCCAGCACCAGGCAACCACCATTCTACTTTCAGTCTTTATGAATTCGACCACTCTAGGTACTCCAAATATGTGGTATCATAGTTAACTGTCCTTTTGCTACTGGCTTATTTCACTTAGCAATTATGGCTACAGTCCTCAAGGTGCATCCATGTTGTAGCAAAACTTTTTTTTTTAAAGATTTTATTTATTTATTTTGACAGAGAGAGAGACACATCGAGAGAGGGAACACAAGCTGGGGGAGTGGGAGAGGGAGAAGCAGGCTTCCCGCGGAGCAGGGAACCTGACACGGGGCTCAATCCCAGGGTCCTGGGACTGAGTCCTGCATCAAGCTCCTTGCTCAGTGGAGAGCCTGCTTCTCCCTTTCCCTCTGCCTCTGCCTGCCTGCCACTCCCCCTGCTTGTGCGCTCTCTCTGTGTGTGTCAAATAAATAAATAAAATCTTTAAGAAAAAAAAAAAAGAAAGAAAGAAAAAGAAAAATTGTCTCCCTCTCCCTTAACCATGTTCAGGGCACAAAAAAATAATAAATCACAATTTAAACCATTGAAAAAGGGTATCTTAATACTTTATAATGTACACAAAGGAAGGGTTTTATAAAAAACCTACTTTCATTTTTGAAAAATCCAATTACTTTTCCTCTAAGGCTGGTGCTCTTTTGTGTTGTACAGCAAAAGTCTCTTAAGGAAGGGCTTCTGTAAATGTAGACTGGGTCTTTGTTTTCTATTTTAAGGGTGGGGTCACACCAAAGACAAAAGCACTAACAATGTTAGGTGTTCACAAAATATTGAGTCATGGTAAATATCTTATAAACCAGAAGCAAAATAGCCTCCATTCAGTCACACTGAGCTCCAATAGGAAATACATGAAACTTGACCTTTACAATATACTTTGAAAAGGTTCTCTTGGTTGCTGTTTTTAAAAACAAGCTTGTTGTATACCTTTACACTCCCCTCCATTCTCTCACTCTGAATCTCTGCCCTGAATACCTGCATTTATTTCCATCTAAAACTTACACAAAGGCCCCAGTATTTCAATGGGGCCACTAAACAGACAAAGCATGCCAGACCTTTGAGATACCAAAACATCACTCTGATATTAGGGTGAGGCTGGTTCTCTGAATTTTGATTTATGATGCAACTAGAGTCACCCACAAAATTTTAACAAGGGCTGATAACCAGGTGCCTGACAAGCACTTAAGCAAGAGCTGTGCTTTTCTTAGGCTCAGAATATTAACACCAAAAAAGAAAAAAAGTCTGCTTAAAACAAAGTCAGGTATTTTATGTGACAACTATTAAAAAAAAAAAAGGTGTTTTAGGCAAGACATTAAAGATTATACTGTTTGGCATGCCCAAGAGTAAGTGATTACCACTGCTAATAAAATAGGACTATGTCAATGATATTTCAATGCAAAATTTCCATTGTCCAAAATTAACTGCTTCACTTGCTAATTTTCTAGATGCTATGTAGTTTCATGAAGCCTCTCAACAGACAAAATATTATCTAGTACTACCATCACCTAAGATTTTAAATTGCTACATAAGTTATAAGTGGCACCATCTCTATGTGCCACCCACTGTAGGTCAAAACATAAGACTTCAGTCATCCCCAAAGAATTTATTGCTTTTGACTTTCCCCTCCGTAAAGACAAATTTTGACCTGAGCAAAGCATACAAAGTTTTTTTTCTCCTCTTTTTTACGTCCCTCCTCCTTCAGGGTCTTTTAAGAATTTTGAGAGAATTTAGTCTGGGTTGTGATATCTTATACAACCAGACTACTTGATAGAAGGACACCATAAAAAAGGTCCATTCCCAAAGAGCATATATCCTGGTACATGAAACACTTTATCTTGGGTTGACCAAAAAAAGGCTATAATAGACTTTTTGTCACATTCAGGGGGATTTCTTTAAGGCATCAGTTATGTAAAAAACATTTTAAGACATTTTAGTGATTCTTTAATTGCTATATGGGAATAAAATCTCATTATTATGCAAGCCTCGTATTTGAGAAAATTTTTAGAATAAAAGATTGTAATCAATACATCTTAGAAGGTTGACAAGGTTGTCAAGTATACCAACTCTACTGGACAATAAATAAACTTAAGTAACTTTGCAAAATTTAATCAGCAAATGAATTAACAGACAGTAACAGAAAAACACATATGATGTCTTAGAAGTACCCACAAATAAAAGCGTTACTGCCACTTTGTTACAGATTCTCTTTCTAGTCCCATCTTCAAGATTGCTAATATAAGCATAGTTACACTGGAAGTAGAAGGGGAACTGAGGTTGAAAGACATAAAAAAATGAAAAAGCAAGACACTTTACCCCTACACCACACATCACTTTACTTTAAAACTAATTCAGCAGACATTTGGAATAAGCACCAGTGTTTTGGATAGAAAAGGCTCTAAGATTCCTTCCAATCAGATATTCAATGATCACATTTCCTAGTATCACATAATTGATGGGAATTAACATTTCTAGACTTTCTAAAAACAGTGTTATAGAAGACTTATGATGTACACTGAGTAACTGAATGGACATAGAAGAAATGAACAATCTAATTTAGCTTTTGATTACCATTAGAAGTCTAGGACCTATGTTTAAAAACTTTTTGAAGGAGTCTTCCTAACATTAATTTTTTTTTTAAAAGATTTTACTTATTTATTTGACAGAGAGAGACACAGCGAGAGAGGGAACACCAGCAGGGGGAGTGGGAGAGGGAGAAGCAGACTTCCTGCCGAGCAGGGAGCCCGATGCGGGGCTCGATCCCAGGACCCCGGGATCACGACCTGAGCCGAAGGCAGACGCTTAACGACTGAGCCACCCAGGCGCCTCCCCCTAACATTAATTTTTGATTCAAGTATGGAAATTAACAGCTACTGGATCTTAAGCATGTGAGTCAACTTTATGGAAAGCTGGCAAATTCAGTGATTTCTGAGGATACTGAATATTTGCAAAGTTATCTGTCTTGGCCTGTTCAGCCCCAGGTCAGAATAGTGTTAAGGAGAAGGTAGCAGCAAATTTAAGCCTTAATTATCTTTACTCGGGAAATTGTTTGAGCTTAAAATATTATCACTATGGGTGTTAATCTTCAAAAATGAGGGATGGGACATTTAATAATATTATGACTGTCTCTTCAAACCATCAATACCGCTTGCAAGACTTTCATAGGACAGTGACAGAAATGTGTAGGATGAGTTTAATTTAGTCCAATTCAACTAGCTTCCTCTAGTACAGAGCTCATTTTTCCAGCAACAGCTTTTTGCAACAGGGCACACCTAGATACTTTTTAGTTGTTTCATAGAAATGTGTTCCTCTTGTTCTCTCTTGCTTATATAAGTTAATAAATGTTATAATGTTTCTAAAGCCATTATCAAGTCTTTATATAACTTTCTTCTTGGTGTCTTTATTTCAAAGCTTTTCAAAAAGTCCTATTTTCTCCTTCAAAATAAGTGCTATAGAAAGCAAGAAAACAGGGCGCCTGGGTGGCTCAGTTGGTTGAGCGACTGCCTTCGGCTCAGGTCATGATCCTGGAGTCCTGGGATCGAGTCCCCGCATCGGGCTCCCTGCTCCGCGGGGAGTCTGCTTCTCCCTCTGACCCTCCCGACCCTCCCCCCTCTCTCATGCTCTCTCTCTCTCAGTCCCTCTCTCTCAAATAAATAAAATCTTTAAAAAAAAAAAAGAAAAAGAAAGCAAGAAAACACAAGCAACTTCACGCTTTCCTTGTATAAATGTTCATTTCTAGAGTTTATTGGATATATCAGCTAAAAACAAAAGTCTATTATCTATAGTGCAGATACAAATACAATACTGGAACCCACTTAGGAAGGGTGTCTCCCTATAGAGTAAATAAGTAAACAGCCTATGAAGATCTATACAAAGGCATCTGTCCTTAAATTTGGATGAAAGTGCTACTAAAATTCCAAATAGTTTTAAGTCATTGATGGCTCAAAATTCTAATATCATCAGAAAATAAAATAACATCCACACACTTTGGCAAAATCTTACACTTTTCTCATCATTTTCAATATCGTTTGGGAGTTCTCTACTACTGAAAACTTGGCTTCATATATTAGAAAAATTAAGAGGCTAACATAGCTACAGTTTTATATACCCACACCTTCCTAAACATGAACAGTTCAAAATTCAGAAACTGTAGCAGGCACTGGATAATTATTCAGGAATTCAGAGAATTTTGCTAACACATGTCTTGATCATGAAGAAAAAAGTGGATACGAAATGACAAACTTTTACATTTTATTTAGTCTATGAGGAAATGTATAAAACCATTATTTTATGGAGGTAAATCTTTATCCCTCTTTCCCCCAAAAGTCTTGATCTTCAGTAATGACTCTTCTTTGTTAGTCAAAGAGTTAAAACCATCCCTTTTACTCCCAAATGAGTGTCAGTCCTCCTCAGAGGTGCCATGTTTTATTTAAAACATACTTTCTCAGTAACCACTTTCTTCTAATTGGCAAGGCAAAGCCAGGTCCCTAAAGCACATAGCTCGTTACATTCAGTTTGGATTACAAAAACACACGATGAAACAAACTGCATCGAAATGTACAAATTAACAGCACAGGAGTATGGGACAGGGAGGCGGAATTAGATTGTAATATGGAACAAAACCCACAGGGAGGCTGGGGAACAAATCACTAGTGTCTCTGTAAACTATGCAAGGTTTCCAAATGAGCAAATACACAAGGCAGAGGACAGGCTTTTCCATAACTCAACCAAATTGCTAACTATGATACAACAAAACCAGATTTTTTCAACACTATTATGCACACATGTATGAGAATGGGAATACCAAGAAGGTTTAACAAATGAAACCTGCAGGCTGCACTATCTAAATATGAAACTCATCTTTGCTTTCACACTGACAATGTGCAAACAGCCCTGCAATTAAATCACACCTCCAAACATTTTTTTAAAAATCTTCTGAGAAGCTAAACACAGGAGACTAAATTAGAAATGATGCTTCACTATGCAGCACATAGAGCAAGGTTAATGAGCTAAAAGTTACATGAACAAGACCAAGAAAGATGTTACAAAATGACGACTTCACCACCAAAACAGAAAATGCATTAGATAACCCCTCTTCCCGCCACACATACACACCTTTTCCCAAATTAGATACTCTGTGAAGCTTCCAGCACTGTTTCTCTGATTTTCCCTGGAGATCTAGAGACAAACTGCAATTGAACTAAAAGAGAACAGGAAAAGTGTATGCCCTTAACCTACACACAAATGCAAAACAATACTGCTGCTACCTCCTCACAGGGTCTTTACAGTAGGATCCCATCTAAAGCTACTACCTTCACTCCTAACAAAATTTAACAGTCCACAAAGATTATAATTAGCATCTAAATACCTAAAATCAAATCTCAGTTCCTTGCTTTAAAATTTATTTAATCTTGGTGGGGGCGCCTGGGTGTCGGTTAAACGTCTGCCTTCACAGCTCAGGCCATGATCTCAGGGTCCTCGGACTGAGCCCCACATTGGGCTCCCTGCTCAGCAGGGACTCTGCTTCTCCCTCTCCCTCTGCTCGTGCTCTCTCAAATAAATAAATACAATTTTTTAAAAAATAAAATTTATTCAATCTTGGGAAAATTATTTAATCCATTTGAACAGGAGTTTCCTTATCTGTAATAAGGATATACAAAATCACCAAAGTTGTGAGGATCAAATCACATAATACTATGCAAAATGGCTTTATAATATAAAAGGGCTACAAAAACCTTACTATTGCAATTACTTCATCTCAAGATTTTACATTTTAAAAACAAATAGAACTGTGCCATTTCTCCATCCTATTTAACCAACAGTAATCCTTGTGCTACTTCCATTTTAAGTATACTTTTTTTTTTAAGCATTCCCCTTTTAGTATGTACCCTTGTTATTTTTCTTCAAACCAGAAGCCTTGAGTTAAAGTTATCTTTTTCTTTTCTCTATCCAGTATTTAGTCTAAAAGTAAATTTAAGAAACTTAAAACAAACCTTTGGTAGTAGTAAAGATTATTAACATACAGTAAGTTCTACTTCACACACTAAGAACCAGCTGAGCAGTGGGGCTTCTAAATGATACAGTATTTTGTATTGTTAAAAATCATATTTTAGGTAGTGCACCTAGGTGGCTCAGTTGGTTAAGCGTCTGCCTTTGGCTCAGGTCATGATCTCAGGGTCATGGGATCAAGTCCTGCATCAGGCTCCCTGCTCAGCGGGGAGCCTGCTTCTCCCTCTTCCTGTGTTCCCCCTGTTCATGCACTCTCTGTCAAATAATAAAATCTTTCTTTTAAAAAAAAATCATATTTTAAGTATACATTAATGGCCTGCAAATAATGCCCTATCATTTTACCACCACCCCTACTGTAGACTAAGGATTAAGTGCATGGAGGTTATAACCAGAAAGTATCAAAAAGCAGCCTCACCATAACCCTCTCACTCAAGGCCAAAGAGTCAGATTAAGAATTACTCTAAGTATCTGTAGCATAGTGGAGACAAAAATAGTCTCATGGTGCTTTCCTGAGTCTATCTGATAGTTATCGATGTTCCTGCCACGCCTAAAAGGAAGTCCATAAACCTACCCGATCATTTAGTTTGCATACTCTACTGAGAACATGAAATATAGGCAATATGAGCAGTTAACTCTTATGCAGCTTTGTACGTCATCAAGATTTGTTGCCTTCTTACATGAAGGGGCCAACCACATCTAACCAAGCAGATCTCAGAACTAGGGGTCTCTCCAAGCGTCTTTTGACAGAGGTATACCATCAGTATAAACTTTGAGCACATATTTCTTACATGTCTGTTTGTTTTAAAAATCAACAATATATATAGGATGATAAAAGTATACAAGTAGAAATTCTAACATTTTCTCTCTATGCAATGGATAATCCTATGCACCTTATGAAGAACACAGCTTTAGACCAGCACGTGGACAGAAATAAAGTCAAACGACAGAGCCAAACTATCCTAAAAACCCAATAACTGGGGCACCTGGGTGGCTCAATCGGTTAAGCTTCTGCTTTTGGCTCAGGTCATAATCCCAGGGTTCTGGGATTGAGCCCTGCATTGGACTGCCTGCTCAGCAGGGAGTCTGCTTCTCCCCCTCCCTCTGCTATTCCCCCTGCTGGTACTCTCTCTCTCTCTGTGTCAAATGAATAAATAAATAAAATCTTAAAAAAACAAAACCCAGTAACTATTAAATTTCTTCCATTTCTCCTAAAATACTGACACATAGAGACAATTTTTCTACTCAAGGCCTAAAAGAAGCTACCTATCTGCTACTTACAGAGCTGAGCATTTTGTTTCCCATTACAAATCCAACAATTATTTTTGACATAATTTCCATGACAACATCATCTTCAACACACTGCTTCATTTATCTTGACTTGCATAATTATTAACCACACAATTTAAGAATGCTTATTAGTGTGACAGCAAACGGCTACAGACAAGGAGGTCAAAAAGGGCTGCCAGAGTTCAGCTTTGCTAATCAGTTAAGGACCTGCTGCCCTTTGTCTTGCTTTCATTTGAGAGCAAGGAAGCTGTATCAGGGAGAATAGGGTTTCTAACACAGAAACAGTCTTAACATATTCAAAGAAGTTTTTTAAAAAATAGAGAAAATTTAAGGTTGCAACTGTGGTATAAAAAGAATGATTGAGGGCGCCTGGGTGGCTCAGTTGGTTGAGCAACTGCCTTCGGCTCAGGTCATGATCCTGGAGTCCCGGGATCGAGTCCCGCGTCAGGCTCCCTGCTCGGCGGGGAGCCTGCTTCTCCCTCTGACCCTCCCCCCTCTCATGTGCTCTCTCTCTCAAATAAATAAATAAAATCTTTAAAAAAAAAAAAAAAAGAATGATTGAAAGAAACTTCTATCTCCATCAACAGGGGACTAGATCAATTGCGGCATGGTATAATGAAGGTGACCAATAATTTATCAACCAACTAGGACACTCTGAAGAGTGCAAAGAGGTGTTATTAGTTTCACTGTCATAAACATTATAAACTGAGATTATTCCAAGTAAATCAGGATACTGATTATAACAGAATATTATAAACCGTTCAAATGAACTAGAGCAACATGTATCGACATGATTGGTTTCTAAAAACATTATTAAAAAATACAAGTTGTAGAATGACTAGGGCAACGTATCACTTACACATTTTTAAAACAGAATCATATGTTGTTTATATATAAACACCCATTCATATTAAAAAGTATAAATACAAAAATAAGAACAGTGATTCTTTGTGACGTGGAAAAAGAATGACTGGGGTAGAAGAAAATTAAGAGATTTAGTTCCCTTTTAAAATATGTTATAAAACAGGCTGCTTGTGTGGCTCAGTGGGTTGAGTGTCCAACTCTTGGTTTCAGCTCAGGTCATGATCTCAGGGTTGTGAGATGGAGCCCCGCATCAGTCTCCCCACTCAGCAGGGAGTCTTCTTGAGATTCTCTCTCCCCCTATGCCCTACCCAACTCACACTCTCTAAAAATAAATAAATCTTTAAAACAATAAAATACAGGAATGCCTGGGTGGCTCAGCTGGTTAAGCATCTGTCTTCAGTTCAGGTCACGATCCCAGGGTCCTAGGATCGAGTCCCACACTGGGCTCCTGGCTTCACGGGGAGCCTGCTTCTCCCTCTCCCTCTGCTTGCCATTCCCCCTGCTTGTTCTCTTTCTCTAACAAATAAATAAAAATCTTTTAAAAGAAAAAAAAAATAAGGGCGCCTGGGTGGCTCAGTCGCTAAGTGTCTGCGCTAAGTGTCTGCCTTCGGCTCAGGTCATGATCTCGCTCCCTGCTCCACGGGAAGCCTGCTTCTCCCTCTCCCACTCCCCCTGCTTGTGTTCCTTCTCTTGCTGTCTCTCTCTGTCAAATAAATAAATAAAATCTTTAAAAATAATATAAATATAAATAAAATAAAATGTTATAAAACAAACAAAAAGAACAAAAAATGTATTTCTCAATTCTGGTTTGACTTGTGGATGTTTATTATTTTCTATAATATCCTGAATTTCAGACACCCACAGCAGATACCCACCAATGGACAAGAGAATTCAGTGAGCTTGGGCGCCTGGGTGGCTCAGTTGGTTAAGCGACTGCCTTGGGCTCAGGTCATGATCCTGGAGTCCCGGGATCGAGTCCCACGTCGGGCTCCCTGCTCAGCAGGGAGTCTGCCTCTCTCTGTGACCCTCCCCCCTCTCATGCTCTCGATCTCATTCTCTCTCTCAAATAAATAAATAAAATCTTTAAAAAAAAAAAAAAAGAATTCAGTGAGCTTAACTGCCTCTTATTAACGGATGCATGATCAATGTGTGTTATATATAAGAAATCTTTTTTAGACTTTGTTTTTAAGAAATCAGAGTATAGGACAATAAGCAAGTCAACAGAATTACAAAGACAGAAACACCCTATTCAGATGCTTCATTTTAAGATCACCAGCTTTGGGAAAGGTGATTTGAAAAATCAAGGTATGACAAGCTACAAATTCTAGTATCTTGCCCCAACCTCACAATGCTATAAAATGACTCATTAGGGAGGGTAGTTTGTTTTATATTGTTTTAGTGATGGGTACAGAGCTCCCGCAATTTCTAGAAGAAAATATGCGTAACAAGAAGTGCTTAAAATTTTCAAATTCACTCAGTTCCTCTTACTGCAGAACCTCAAAATTCAGCTGTAACCTACAACTCTTCTTCCCTTCCAAAAGTGACTGGTATATCAGGCCATTTATACTCTGAACTTCTAACACAGGATGGAAGCAGAAAGATTAGAGTTCAACTCCAAACCGTGAGAGTTGCAGGTTCATGAGGAAATGCTTTAATTTACTTGATATAAAACAGGAATTTGTTACCCTGTTCTGGAAATTACCATGAAAAACAAGTCACCTTGAAGAGAAATGTTTGCATTTTGGTTTATCTACCATTCCACCCTATACCCTGCATTGTTGTAAAACTGAACTTGGATGTCAACATTTAGATTCCCAATGCTGCAAGCTATGGCCAATTCTAGTTTGCTCATTTCAGAAAGAAATTAACCACTTCTGGAATGTGTCTGACATAAGTAGTACGCACTTTCCTTTTAAAATATCTGTAACATTTTTTATAATTACATTAATAAAAGTCTGAACGTACAGATAAATAAAATTAAAATTAAAATCCCCCCAAATACTCCCCCTCTGAGACTACCAAAACTAAATTTTCACGTACCTTCTCTTTCAGCTTTATCCCATGCAACTATATACATATAAATTTTGTGTAGTTATGGGTATTTACCCAAAGAAAGCTAGAATACTAATTCATAAAACATATATGCAACCCTATCTTTATTGCAGCATTATTTAATAGCCAAGATATGGTAGCAGCCTAAATGTCTGGCAATAGATGAATGGATAAATAAGATGTGGTTTATTATACACAATGGCATATTAGTCAGCCATAGAAAAAAGAACAAGACTTTGCCATCTGAGACAACATGGGTAGACCTAGAGGATATTGTGCTAAGTGAAATAAGTCATAGGCAGGGTGCCTGAGTGGCTCAGTCAGTTAAGCACCTGCCTTTGGCTCGGGGCATGATCCCAGGGTCCTGTGTTGAGCCCTGTGTTGGGGTCCGTGATCAGTGGGAAGCTTGCTTCTCCCTCACCCCCCTGCTCGTGCTCTCCCTTTCTCGCTCTCTCTCTAATAAATAAATAATAAATTAAATTAAATTAAATTGAAAGAAGGGAGGGAGGGAAGGAAAAATAAGGAGGGAGGGAGGGAAGGAAGAAGTCAGAGGCAAGGGCCACCATTTTGACTGAGGAACCCTAGTGACAGGAGTCAAAGCAGCAGCACAGGTTGTTCCCGTTTCCCCTCCCCCTTCCCTTCTCTGGTTGACTTCCCAAGCCTCCTACACTCCACAGTCCTGGTCCCACCATGTCCCAGAAACAAGAAGAGGAGAATCCAGGCGCCTGGGTGGCTCAGTTGGTTAAGCGACTGCCTTCGGCTCAGGTCATGATCCTGGAGTCCCGGGATCGAGTCCTGCATCGGGCTCCCTGCTCGGCAGGGAGTCTGCTTCTCCCTCTGACCCTCCCCCCTCTCATGTGCTCTCTCTCATTCTCTCTCAAATAAATAAATAAAATCTTAAAAAAAAAAAAAAAGAAGAGGAGAATCCTGCAGAGAAGACTGGTGAGGAGATGTAGGACACACAGGAGAAAGAAGGTATTCTCCCTGAGAGAGCCAAGGAAGCAAAGCTAAAGGCCAAATATCCAAGCCTAAGACAAAAGCCTGGAGGCTCTGACTTCCTCACGAACAGATTCCAGAAAAGGCAAACATACTTTGACCCAAGAGACTACAACATGGTCAAAGCCAAGATGAAGAATAAGCAGCTCCCAAGTGCAGGACCAGACAAGAACCTGGTGAATGGTGATGACATCCCCAGCCCACAGATCTGTCACCAGCAAACTGTGGGGTAACCTGGACCCCCCTTCTCTCCCCTTCCTCACCCACTGGACTTTTATATATCATAGGCAGGGATGGAACGAACGCCCCGTTAGATCTTCTCACCTTGCTAGTCAGAAATGACTGTAATTCTGAAGGGGGCTGCTGAGAAAGTGATGTTGGGTTGAAAAAAGGCTTTGAGTCATTTCTTTGGTTAAACTGAAGATTTCCACACCCTCACTACAGCCCAGGTAGGGGCCAGAAATAAAGAGACTAGGATTGGATAATGCTGCAAACATTCTTTTGTCTGCAAAAGGGAAGGTGTGATTTCTCCTTTTGGAAGAGAATATCCCAAAACTGGTTAGGCTAAGCCTTGGGAATAATATGGTAGATTTACATCTGGAGGCTAAACTGAAATACTTGGGAAAAGGCAAATAGATTGAATGAGATCTGTTTTCTGTGCTTCTAAGTGTTTTTTCCCTAAGGCTGCTATTGCATCATATTTCCATTATGGCAGGTTTAAAGAATCCTCAAAAAGAAAAACTGATCTGCTTGCCTAAAACTAAATACCCCCTTAACCTCCCTTACTCAGTGAGTGTCTCTGACAGTTTGCCCTGGCTCATAAATAATATAAAGACTGGAGAACATCGGGGCGCCTGGGTGGCTCAGTCGTTAAGCATCCGCCTTCGGCTCAGGTCATGATCCCAGGGTCCTGGGATCGAGCTCTGCACTGGGCTCCCTGCTCCGCGGGAAGCCTGCTTCTCCCTCTCCCGTTCCCCCTGCTTGTGTTCCCTCTCTCGCTATGTCTCTCACTGTCAAATAAATAAATAAAATCTTAAAAAAAAAAAAAAAAAAAGGACTGGAGAACATCATTTAATGAAACGGGCACCTTCTCTTTCTCTTCCAGCATGCTGCTTCTGCAAGTATCATGGGATAGTGGAAAGAGCACTGGGTTTGGAGTCAAGATATCTGGGTTCTAGTTGCACTCTGTCTCATCAGAACTGATGTGTAACCTTGGTCAAGTCATTTAACCTCTATGGATTTCTATTTCCTCATCTGTAAAAGAGCTGAGATTCGTAAGGATTGAGCTGAGATAGGTAAGATTGATTCTATTTTAAAAATCATATAACTGCCAGCTGAAAAAAAATCTATGATACTCGGGGCGCCTGGGCAGCTCAGTCTGTTAAGCGGCTGCCTTCGGCTCAGGTTATGATATCAGGGTCCTGGGATCGAGTCCCGTATCGGGCTCCCTGCTCAGTGGGGAGCCTGCTTCTCCCTTTCCCCCTGCTCATGAGCTCTCTCTCTCTCACTCACTCACTCTTTCTCTCAAATAAATAAAATCTTAAAAAAAAAAAAAACAACTTTTTTAAAAAATCTATGGTACTCATTGTAAAACTAAGTAAGGAAGGCCTATGGGTGAGCCTACCTATGGGAACCATTTTAGGACTACATGGAAAGAGAGGAATTGAGATTTGAGAGTTATAAATTCAGGCAAGAGGGCCCCAGAAGTATCATGGTCTTAAGGGTCAAGGAAAAAGTTTTAAGAAGCTAGCTTCTATGGAAGCATCTTGCCCCCACCCACTTTCCTGGCCCTTGCTGCTAAAAAGCTGTGGGCCTAAGGACACATGCTCAGTCACACGCTTGTGGTAAAATCCCACATTTCACATGTAGTCAGATGCCAGATGTATTGTTAAGAAGAAAAGGGACAAACTGAGCCAGTCTCCAGGCCTTGGTACTATGGCAGGGCTGAAGCAGCAGGTTCTTAGGAGATGATTCACCTTTGGGGGGGCAGGGGAGGAGGTGGTCAGAGAGAGAGAAAAGGAGCATTGAGAAATCTCTGCCTTCCTAGAGCTCAGTAACTTGACTCCTATGGGATGAGGAGAGGCAGCAATACGAATCCGTGAGCAGGTGGAGGAAAGGGGTGCAGGTGGCCAGCACCTTCAGTCTACTTATCACTAGTTTGGCCTGAACCCCACTGCTAGTTAGGACAGAGAGGGCCAGAGTGAGACCTAACTGTTCAAGAGGGCAAGATTCTGTAATCCTCTCTTGACCTCTCACCTCACAAATTCTGATATGCCATTTGGCCAGATGAGAAGGACCATGAACTTGCTGATGCGCATGCAGGGTGATGGCCAGTGTATATACTTCTTTCCTGACTGGCCATTCACTTGTCAGGCTATCACTCAGATTGGATAGGAGAAAGCTGGTGAGGAAGGAATAGAAAGAACAGGATCCCTGGATTCCCTGGCCCACAGATTCCTTCACTGTCACTTGTAGTTGTATATAACTTTTGTGTTTCTTGCTCCATTTCCTCATGCTGCCTTCCTTAGTCTAAAGTCCATGTGGGGGGGGGGTGGGGCACCTGGGTGGCTCAGTCGTTAAGCAGCTGCCTTCGGCTCAGGTCATGATCCCAGGGTCCTGGGATCGAGCCCCACATCGGGCTCCCTGCTCAGCGGGAAGCCTGCTTCTCCCTCTCCCACTCCCCGCTTGTGTTCCCTTTCTCGCTGTGTCTCTGTCAAATAAATAAATAAAATCTTTAAAAAAAAAAAATTAAAGTCCATGTGGGGAGGGGAAAATGTGGAACACCCTTGTATAGTTTCCTCAACTGTGCCAGCCAGGTTGTACATAGATATGCCATGTAAATATATAGATAATTTTGTACATTTTCTTAAAAAAAAGAAGTCAGGAGAAAGACAAATACTGCATGATTTCACTTATATGTGGAATCTAAAAAGCAAAATAAACAGACAAAAAAGCAGAAACAGAGCCATAAATACACAGAACACACTGGTGGTTGCCAGAGGAAAGGGAGGGGTATGAGCAAAATGAGTGAAGGAAAGTGGGACATACAAGCTTCTAGGTACGGAATAAGTCACAGAGATGTAAGGTACTGCATAGGAAACACAGTCAATGATATTGTAATAGTACTGTATGGTGAGAGATGATAGTTATACTTATGGTGAGCACAGCGTAACATATAGACTTGTGGAATTACTGTACTGCACACCTGAAACTAATGTAACATTGTGTGTCAACTATATTTGAATAAAAATAAATTATGTGTAGTCTAATTAAAAACAGGATACCACAGATACTGCTTCGTAGTCTTATCAATCAGCATTTAATTAATGTCCCTATGTTATTTTTTAAAGGGAAAACAAAAATCCCAAACAAACATGTTAAGAGCATAAATTAGGGAACTCTATTATTCAGTAATAATTTTTGATTTAGGTAGAAAATTTGACAGCAATGAACAAGTTTGATAATTTCAAATTGGATACAAAGTATGCAGCAATGAGGAAAATGAAACCCTGCTTGAATACTGGCCATTTCAAACACTTAAAGCCTCCCCAAAGTCCATTTTGAATTGAAAACAATAACTATATGACAATATTGAGAAATAATAAAAGTGAACATCAAAGTACTATACAGAATAGTTTTCTCCCAGCTGACAAAAGCTAATAACAGAAATGTATTAACTGTAACAATATTTTCTCTCCAAAGTATCAGTTTGAACAGGTACCTGAAAACAGAATCTACAAAACTAAGTACCACCTAGCTCTAGAGTCATGTTAGAATGTGATGCTTACATGACATGTATCATTTTATTTATTGTAATATTCTTTACCAATAATGAGACACAAGCACAAATAACCACATGAGACAAAGATAACCATCTTCTGACTAAGAAATAAATATATATATATTTTTTTTAAAGATTTTATTTATTTATTTGACAGAAAGACACAGCGAGAGAGGGAACACAAACGGGGAGTGGGAGAGGGAGAAGCAGACTCCCCGCCGAGCAGGGAGCCCGATGCGGGACTCGATCCCGGGACTCCAGGATCATGACCTGAGCCGAAGGCAGTCGCTTAACCAACTGAGCCACCCAGGCGCCCAGAAATAAATATATTTGAAAAGTTACACTGAAACTAATTTTCAGGGGCGCCTGGATGGCTCTGTCCATTAAGCGTCTGCCTTCCTCTCAGGCCATGATTCCGGGGTCCTGGGATCCAGCCCCGCATCTGCGTAGGGCTCCCGCTCAGGGTGGGGAGGCTGCTTCTCCATCTGCCTCTGCTGCTCCCCCTACTGGAGTGTGCTCTCTCTCGCTCGCTCACTCCCTCAAATAATCTTTAAAAAAACCTAATTTTCAGAAAATTAAATAACTGCACCATTAGCTTATAATTTAAGAAATGTTTATCTGTAGTTTTAATTCATCTTCAACTGACAAGAGATCTCTTATACTTTAGTTCTTCTATTCTTGTCCCTTTCTGTAAATCGACATAGTAATGCATCAGAAGTATTCCCTTTTTATTTTTTATTAACTGAAGTATACTTGACACACAATGTTACATTAGTTTCAGGTGTAAAACATAGTGATTAGACAAGTCTGTATGTTATGCTGTGCTCACCACAAGTGTAGCATGCATATCATTGACTACATTCCCTATGTAGTACCTTTCATCCTCATGAGTTACTCATTTCATACCTGGAAGCCTGTACCTTCCACTCCCCTTTACCCATTTTGCCTGAACCCCTACTGCCTCCCCTCTGGCAACCACCAGTTGGTTCTTTGTATTTATGAGTCTGTTTCTGCTTTTTATTAAAAGTATTCCCTTTTAAGAGAACTAGTCTGTAATGTAAAAAAACAGCAGCTTCTTGTATTGCGAATAATTATCTTTCCTTATTTATCCCATCTTGTATGAATCATGAACTAGCATATATCTTAAGTGGAACAATATATTCAATTCATGTCTACACTTTAAATAAATTGCTTACTTCAATTTCTCAATGAAGTACTTTTGTCAGTCTATAAATAATAAACATTTTAGTGTCAGTGTCAGTTTTTAAAGGAAATTGCTGAAAATTATTAAACATTAAATACATACAGGACCTACTGGTTCTTTTTACACTGAGCACATGTTAAGTTTGTCTTCTGATAGCATCTATCATCAGTGCTACTCAGAGAATCTTCTGCCCCCTGGGACATATCTTCAGACTCACTCCCTTATAAAGTATAAAATGGCGTATACATTATACCAACTTCCTAGTCACCACACTCCTCTACAGTAAGCATGTCTAAGGGTGGTGGAGATAATGCCACACTGCTAAAGGAGTTACTACAGTCAGTTCTTTAAAAATTTCTGTCTTCCCCACTTGTGATCATCCCATTTGGTATTTCTCTCAACCATACTTTCATTTAGCAAAACCATTCTGTGAAAAGCACTGCTAATATGGTAATATAAGAGGTCTTTGTGAATGAGGTACTAAATGTCCCAAAATATCAAAGACCAGTTAGTATCTAAATTGGGTTTGAACTCAAACAGAAAATAAGAATACCATAGCCAATATCATTTCTACCTTTGTAAAAAGCAAGACTACAGAGGCTATGCTTGACTTTTCATATATACTTTAACAGAGCAGCAATCAGGTTTATTAGTTCATGCTTTCCCACAGAAAATCATATACTTCAAACTATTTAAGAGTTCAGAATAGACAAAGGTCACAAAAAAATCAACTGGTTAATCCTTTGCCTAAAGACAGAAAAGAAATATTGTCCTATTTTCCAAAGAAAATAGGATCCCAAATAACTCGATGACTTTCCAGTCAATTTCTGCAATTCATTGGTTTTCAAACCACCATGGTTTTAAATCATAACCCCAGTAATACATTATTCTCATTTATATATATAACTCAAACAAAGGTTTCACAAAAACAGTACTTGCCCTTAATGTCTGCAGTGCACTGATTATTTTCTATCCTGCTCAATTTTTTAAAATGCAATCATGAGGCCTCTGGGTGGCTCAGTCGGTTGAGCATCTGACTCTCGGTTTCAGCTCAGGTCATGATCTCACGAGTCATGAGATCGAGCCCCATGTCAGACTCTGTACTCAGTGTACTCAGTGGGGAGTCTACTTAAAGATTCTCTCGCTCTGCCCCTCCCCACTAAAATAAATAAATAAATCTTAATTAATCAAATGCAATCGTGACCCATTACACTGATTTCTCTAACCACTAATGAACCACAACACCCAATTTGAAAACTACACTAAAAAGTACTGGTTCAGGGGCGCCTGGGTGGCTCAGTCCATTGAGCATCTGACTCTTGGTTTAGGCTCAGGTTATGATCTCTTGGGTCGTGAGACAGAGCCTCATGTTGAGCTCTACACTCAGTGGGAAGCCTGCTTTAGGATTCTCTCTCTCTCTCTCTGCCCCCTCCCCACATTCACACACACTCGTGCATGCGCGCTCTCTCTTATTTATAAAAAAATAAATAAATCTCTTTTAAAAAGATGCCAAAAAAGTGTTTATTCACCATAACTATAAATACCATGTCATGAAATTTTGTGGCTTTCTATTATAGACACTTACTGATTCTTTTAGGAAAGCTATACAATGTAAAAATATTTAATAAAAGAAAAAGACAGCATGAAAGAATATTATTTTAGAATATTATCAAGGGGGTAGAAAAGCTAACAGTGGACCAAAAAAGATGCTCAAATAGCTTTAAAAATTAGAAAGATCTGTAGCAAGATGAACTGATGACTTTATGTTCAAGGATGCTTAAATATCATCCTTTTCAATAGTTTAGACATTCTTTCTGTAACTTCAAATAAATTGCAAATCTTATCCTTTCTTTAGAGGTAATATAAAAATAGTTAACACTCTCAACTGGGAATGATAATATATCAACTCAAAGGTGGGAGAATTCCTTATCCAAACTGCAGGTGTTTCTTGCTTCTGCTCACAGATAGTCTTTAAGAGAACATGTTTCCAAGAAAAAACACAGAGAATTGTGATTTAAGGAAAGAAAATACTAAACATGTAAAAGGGGGGTTGACAATTAAGTAGAAAAACAGCAAACACTTATGGGAATGGAAAAAATATATACTGTAATAAAAATAACTTTTCCTGGTTTTTTTTTTTAAGACCACATAATAACCTCAGATAAAGAGAATCTAGAAGAGCACTTTCAATCCACTGTACCTCAAATCATAATATTAGAGTGAATCATTTTTTGGTGACTCCCCAGAATAGTTGATTTATTTTTTTTTTTTACTTTTTTTAAATTTAAATTCAATTAATTAACACATAATGTATTATCAGTTTCAGAGACAGAGGTCAGTGATTCATCACCCTTATATAATACCAAGTGCTCATTACATCACGCGCCCTCCTTAATGCCCATCACCCAGTTACCCCATCCTCCCACCCAACTCCCCTCCAGCAACCCTCAGTTTGTTTCCTCTGATTAAGAGTCTCTTATGGTTTGGCTCTCTCTGTGATTTCTTCTTGTTTTATTTTTTCCTCTCTTCCCCTTGATCCTCTGTTTTGTTTCTTAAATTCCACATATGAGAATACTTCCTTTAAATATCCTTGTGATTCTGGCACAAGAACATCTTGGATGATAAGGGTCTTCAAGTCAAAGGCACTTAAAGGTTAAGCAAGTAGCATATTGCACATGGGGGGGAGGGGGGGAGGGAGAGACATACTTCCAAATGGCCTAATATTATTTCAGCCAGGCCAAACCAGGATTCAAGATGCCAAAAAATAAAAATGAAAATATCCTCCCATTTCAGAGAGGAATGTTGGTTAAGCTGCAAGCTGTTAGGAACAGCAAATCCAGCCAGGCTGGTATTCTACATTCATGCAAATGGCTGATACAGACAAAAATATGGAGAAACACTATTATTTGGTATACAATTTACTGGCAAAATTAACAATTCAGTGGTTTTTTAGTAACTTTCAGTGCCCATATACTCATTTCCTTTCTCTAACTTCAAACAGCCCAGGAATCTTTTATAAAGAAAAGGGAAAATAATCTGCAGTGATAGGAGTTACTGGGGCATATGCTCACCATTTGATAGAATATTTCATCAGAGGCAAACAGTTATCAAAATTAGCTATAAACTAGCACCCACAGTTCCTCACCTAGTACTCTACTATCCCAACAAGATTTTAAACATGTCTTTACTCATTTCAATTTTATGTAAACAAGTTACAACAAACTCACTTTTTCACCACGTAGATTTATTCTGAAAAGCAATCTTGAAAAATACCTAACCTAATGGGACACAGCAGCTGTTTCTAAAGTGATTTTTCCATCTTTTAAAAGCACATTGTATACTTTATAGTATACTTTAAAAGAGTATTTAAAATCACAGTGGTTTTGGCCAAAATAATCTTCATGTTGTCCTATACATCTCATACCTAATGCTGCAACAGTGTATTTCTATACTCTATTTCCATACAGGAACAAAACCCACAAATATATCTGTAGAGTTCAATGACTTGTGTATTGCAAAAAGAACCCCAGATGTTACTTCCACAAGCAAATGTTACTAGTCATTCCTTTCAAATGATGTTGAGGAAATTAAGAATATGGGGATGAAGATAAATAGGGGAAAAGGGAGTATTTTCTTTACACACTTGAAAATACCCTCTTAATATTTTTGAAAGCAAAAAGCAAAAATGACAAAGCTGTATAAAGAGTAAATGGACACAGATCACCAGAGAAACAATAAATAATTATTACTATAAAAAAATCAAACTACAGCAAGTACAAAGAAATACAAAGACCACAGCTAAACTGTCTTCACTGGTCATTTTTTAAATTTTATATTTATTAGGGACACGAGACAGTTCTTTTGAGTAGTTGATGTGAGCCCCTTAACTCAAAGGGCCTGGCCTTCTCCCACAGCCACACTTTACTGAATTATAAGGGGAAACTAGCTCCATATGGAGACAGTCATCAATCTAATATACATTTTGTCTCACTGCTTTCATCTTTACTATAAAACTTAAACTCTCACCAGTAAGGAAGCATTTCTTCATATCTGTAATTGTAGACATGCAGAGTAAAACAGCAGAATACATTCATTTAATGGCAGACATACTGTTAAAAGT